>NW_009944980.1:3004-25683 GCF_000696875.1 Nestor notabilis | reverse complement strand
GGGCGGCCTAGGCCCAGGCGGCAGAGAACGCCGCGGCCTCCCCCAGTGCTCGGAGGTGCGTCTCCTGCCTGCCTGGCTGGAGGCGGGAGATGTCATCGCTCCCCCTGGGTATGGTCCTGGAAGCGGCGTCCCCAGGACCCGGAGGGGCCTGGCGGCTTACCTGCGGGATGCGGCGAAAGCCGGGGGCTCAGGTCAGCCCAGTGATGGCTCCGTTCCTGCCGCTGCAGTCCAGAGCTGAGAGGGAGCTCTCAGCAGAGAGGCGAATCCCTCCTGCCCTCAGCAGCCTGGCTTTTGCCGTCGTTCCTAAGGGTACTGAGCTCTTCCACATAGTTCAGCGGCATGGCCTGGACGGGGCTGCCCGGGAAGCGAACCAGAGGGTGAAAGCGGTGGCTGTGGCCACCTTCTGCTGCGCTGAGGCGTAAGGAGGCTGAGCTGCTCCTCACCTTCACTGAGAATGCCAGCAAAGCCTTTTGCAGTAGAGGTTTTGTTTTCATATGGGGGAGAAGAAAAAGCAGTGTGCTGGGACTCGCTTCTTTCCTAGCCTTGGTTAGTGATAGCTTTCATTCACTCTCTGGGAGATAAGTGATGTTCCATAATAACAAACGTCTTCCAGTGCTGCGTGGGCTCCACCTCTGTGTTGATGGAGCATGTGTATGCAACAGGGAGTCCGTAGCTCTCATCCCTCCAGAATGCTGTCTTGACTTGGTTTTGGCCCTGGTGCAGGTGCTTCTGTTGTCAGTGTAGTCCAGCTGATAACGTCCTGACTTTGCGTGGTGTGTCCTTGTGTGTCGATGTATCCGGTCTCTTATGCCTGGGAACAGAAACACGTTCCAGCAAGTGAACTTGTGCAACCTGAGCTGGGAGATGTGTTTGGTTTCCCTTTGTGCAAGCATTTCAAGGGAAGGAAAACCTTGCTGTAATAGACAATAGGGCTGGATTTCCTATGTGCGCACAGGAGGTGGGTCTCTGGGCTTTGGAGCAATGGGAGTTCAAGCCCCTTTGCAATCCAGCTGTGCCTCTGAGACTGTCAGGGGGCTGATGGGCAGGCTTTCAGCTGTTTGCTCTGGGTCTCCAACAAAGTGCCACTCTCCAGTTGAATGACTTTCTGCCCTTGCTGTCTCTTAATAACTCACAGTTGCTTAGATAATCAGGATTTGTCTTGTTTGAAAGGTCTTAGGGGAACGAAAAGACTTAATTTTAATTCTGCAAAGGCCAGAAATAGGAATTTGGGCTGTTCTTCAGTTACCTGTTTTCTAGGTGTTTTTAGCAATGAGTTTCACTAACACAATAAATTTACCTTCTCTTCTCACCTCTCCTTTGAAATACTCTGCATCCAGTAGCGTTCCTCCTCTCCACCCTGATGCAGGGAGATGATCATCCTCCGTTTCTCATTCTTTTGTGGTAGTGTTAATTGAAGGCTGAAGGCAAAATGTCTCTAAGCCGTTGCAGGCTCTGCCTGAGGAACATTTTAGTATCGGACAGTAATACCTCTCTAGAGAGTGGGGAAGCCCAGGAAACAGTTTGGGAAGGGAGGTCTTGCAAAGCTTGGTTTTCCTTCAGTGTGATGCTCCAAATCTCTGGTTCAGTATTTTGTATAGAAAGTTTTTTTAACAAAACATGTGAGCTGTGCAGGCAAACTGTAACCAAGATGATGGTGAAGTGAACATCAGCTGTTTTGCTGTGCAAACCACAAGGAAAATCACTTGCCACGTTTTTATCTGAGTCATCAAAGTTTTGACTTGTTACTGGTTTTCCAGAGTTAATAGAAAAACAGACAGTTTTGGGTTTAGTAAAGTTACTGGCTGTCAAGGACATAGTTTGCCTTCAGTACATTTACAAACTGACATCACCAGTCAGGGTCTGGTGCCCAGTGCTGCGCTTCAGTGTCTTGTTATGTGGAAGCTTATTACAGGTTGGGCTAATGTTTTTAGCTCAGCTTTTTTATTGTGCAGCTTAAGAATATAAGGAGGCAGGCAAAATTTCACCCTCTCCCCTAATTCTGTGTGTCAAGACAATTTTTCATGGTCTTTAATGTGGTTTTAGTTTGAATGCCTTTACCCCAGTTGTTTAGTATAGTTGTTTTCTGTAGCAGCGCGTACAAAGTTTTGCCTTTTCTGTTGGGGTTTTCTAGGGAGGGTGTGGGATGAAAAGGTGTTCTGGGACACTTCAGTAGACCCTCTGGAAGGTGTGCCATGGGGCGGAGATCCAGAGAACCAAGCATCATTCACAGCATGTCCAAGGCTCCTGGAGAGCAAGGCCAGCTTTCTGAGGGTGTGCTTTGCAGGGCTGGGATTCTTGGCTTTTTAACAATAAATCCATTGTGCATGGAAAGAAGTTGAACTATTGTATCGGTTGTGCACTTGGATTTTCTGCAGAGGCTGCTGCTTCAGATGGATGCCCTGGATGCTCAGAGGTCAGTATTTAAAATAGATTGAGGGCTTCCTGAAAGTGAGGTTTTGGAGTACTGCCTGAGAAATTTGCTGATCTCACACGACTTTCGCAGCTGTGAAGGACCATTTTCAGGTGGGATTTCTGCTTGGTGATTTTCCAGCTTTATTTTCAGACCCTTTACCTCTAAGTGGGAGGTAAGGGCTCCTGTGCAACCTGTGACATCTCTGTATCCCTGCCTGAACTGTTTGGGTCCCACTAGCTCATATTTAGCTCATCTGCGCAATAGCACAATGAACAGTTTTGGAAGAGTGCCAGTGTATGAAAGTAGATGCTTGTAAAGGAAGTGGTGGCTTCAAGCCTTGTGGGGAGTTTACTGTTGATACTCACTGGGAGCAATCACCTGAATTTCCTCCCTGTGAAGGTGGAACCTTAAATTCTGCATTTAGCACTTGTCCCTTTTCAGAGGGTGGCAGAAAACAACTAATGTCTGACCACACCTTTCAGATGCGCCGCTGCACAGACAGGACCTTTGTGCAGAGCCCAGATGTCGGACATTCTGCTGAAGCACTGCAAGTCTGGGACCCTCCTCCTGAATGTGCAGCATCATAGTAGGCACTTGTAGTTTGCATGTGCTGCGTTCCCTGAATAGGCAGAAGGCTGATGAGGCACCTACAGGAGGACAAAATGTTTTGTGTAGCTTGTTTGCCTGAGCACAATATAGAGTATTCTCGATGTCTGAAAGGCGAAGGAGAACTGAGTAGTGACTTCCTGGAGCTATCTTTGATGCAAATCAGCCAAGTTGTTATTTAGTGGTGCACCAGATGATGCTTTGGAAAGCTAAGGGAGTGACTGGGAGAAAAGCTAAGGGAGTGACTGGGAGGAAAGCTCGTCTATGAACAGCTTCTACTTACGATAAGGGTGAGGTCTGCTATGTAGGCAAGATCAGAGAACATCAGCAGGTGACTCTCCTGGGAAGCAAAAGGCAAAGTGTGCACCGTGTGGTGGCTTTCACAGAAAATGGGACTGAGAGGAGCTTGTAGTTGTTTAGTCTGTTGTCATGTTTTAAACTCATGTCACGTTATCACAGATTTTATTGCATTTGCTATGAGATAGATTTTCAATAACCACTTTTAACAGTTACAGAACAGTCTGGCTTTATTCTGTTTTAAATTTTATAGGGGGGTTGTTAAAGAATTGACACCTACAAAATGAGGTAGCTCCTTTCCAGGGTTGCCAGGCCTTATTTTCAAATGGAGATCTAGCAGAGCACAGATCATCCAACTCTCCATTTTAATTTATTTTTCCTGTGCCTTTTGAAAGCTTAGGCTGCCCTGATCCAAGGGCAGCCTGTGCTGCTGAGTTGTTCTGTAATGGTCATGTAAGAGAATGCGTATGTAGGCACTGATGGATGCCATGCTGTATGAAGAGAGCCAGTAAAATAGACCTAAGGTTTGCCTGTCACCTGTGAACAAGTACAGCTCTGTGTTCCTCAGATTTTAGTGTGACACCTGTAAAGGTAGTACTGCTCTTCAAGCTGTATGCTGTTTTCAGGGCAGATGATGACTTCTGCTGGATTAATTTCTGCTTGAGGAGGGACTGATGGGCAGAGCGAGGTTTAGTTCTCATCTTAATGTGATCTGTGCTTTTTATTACATTCTCTGGAAGAAGAATTTTAATCACTTTGCTCACTTGAAAAGAGGACCTTGATATCATTGCTGGTGACATATATGATGGTACATGTTCTGAGAAACACAAGGCAGCTGCCAGCTGAAGTCCTAGATGTTTTCTGCACTGCGTAGAGCCTGAGCTGACCTAATGTGGAAATCCCTCTGCTTTTCTGCTTGTGTCAGCTCTCTCTGCCTTCCAGAGGTGGTGGTTGCAGGTGGAGCTGAACTGTTCCTTGCCAGCTAAAGCCAGGTGCTCTGGGTGTGAAAGTTACTGGGCCACAGCAGTTCTGATTCTGTAGCTTTGTATGGCTTTTAAAACACAAGCAAAAGCCATGAAAAGTGTATAATTTTTTCTTTCTCTTTCTAGCTACTCTTACCTATGATACTCTCAGGTTCGAATATGAAGACTTCCCTGAGACCAAAGAACCTGTTTGGATCCTTGGCCGGAAATACAGCGTTTTTACAGGTAGTTTGCATGTACGATTCTAATGCTCCAGAGGACTTTGTTAACATTGTGCTTTGCTTTCTTAGCAGCAAGCTGACTGCAAACCTATAAGCACACTGCAGAGTCTGTCTGTTTGCTGGCAAAGCATGCAGACTGTAACTACCGTGTTTCTGGCTGGCTGGCCGTCTCCAGGGCCAGTCTCTGGAATACTTTTGTCCAGAAAGTTACCATAAAGATATTATTGGGCCTTGTGTCCCAAGGCCAGAATGGTTGAGGCAAGGGGATAGCCCAGGGAAAAGGCAAAATTGTCTGTTTACTACTCCATAGTTTGCTTATGGCCATAGTGTCTTTGTATGGCCATAATGTCTTTGGGTCGATTGCAGCTATTTTGGGGAAAAAAGTAATGTTTCTTCTGCACAGCAGCACTGTTCCTCAGCCAGTTTTTGTCTCTGGGCATGCAGACTGTGTGAGAAGTAGAATGCTGTTGTTTTTGGGGAAGGTGGGTGGGACATGGATTTGGCTGTGTTTGGTGTTTCCTTCATGTGCATGCCTTCCAATGCTGAAAATTTTTCAGAGAAAGAAGAGATCCTGTTGGATGTGACCTCTCGGCTTTGGTTCACCTACAGAAAGAACTTCCCTGCTATTGGTATGTACTGTGGACAAGTCTAAGAATACCCTGGAAATGGTGATAATCCAGTATCTCTCCCTAATAAAACAGTCCCCACAAGTATAACATTAATGCACTTCCATTTACAAGGATCTGAAATGCACTTCATTAAATTGACTTTTTGCTTACTGATAATGAAAATTCCTTATGTCCTTGGGTATAAAGGATGGCAGTGATTTTAAAAAAGGTACAAGAATGAGTTTGGGGAACCTTCCTAAAAACATCCTTTCTTTTAGCAACATGAGAAGCTTTTTATACTTCATGTTCATTAGGTTCTACATAAATCTAATATGAAATATTATTTAATGATGGTCTTGGGCTTGAAGTGGGTTAATATAATGAAAGCTAGAGATGAGATACTGAAATTACTGCCTTTGTGTATCTGCTCTAGACTACATGTGGATTTTTTGTTGTTGTTGGGGGAGGTTAAATGCCTGAAGTGGCTGTTACACATAGGAGCTTAATGATAGGGGGAACATTTCCCAGTGAAATTGAAGGTGGAAGTCGTCTTTCCTTAAGATACTCTGCATGGTCTCTTTTGTGATTTGGTTTTGTGTACTGAGTGGAAGGTGGATCAGAAGAGATCTAAGAGCAACTAAATGGGATTTCAAGTCCCATCCATGTCCCCACTGTCAGTGAGGAAAACGGCTCAGATTTGGAAAAGATACATCTTGGTAGCTGGTCCTTCTGGTTTGTTCTATTCTTCCCCTACTGGGAAACCCTTTGCCTAACAAATTATGAGACATCTTTGATGCAGTGTAGTCCCTTTAAGTTCATGTTTGTGAGCCATAGTTAAACATGTGTTCAAAATTGAAGGGTTACCATGTGTTTAACTATAGCTCACAAACATGATTGAGGTTTCTGTCTGAGTTATTAAAGGGTGGGGGGCAAAAAAGCGATCCCATTTTCTGAGTCATTTCCTGTTTACAGTATACATATGATTTGCATGTCGTACATCAAGCCTTTTCCAGTCTTTATTCTCCCAGTCATCCCTTTTACTATTCCCCACTTATCCTCTGAAGAGCTTACAATATTTAAGTGGGCAAGCACACAGGGAAGGGGAATGTCTAATGCTAATTTTGTAAAGCATTATCAATTTTGGATGTTGTGAATGTTATAAATTGCTGGCAAAATTATACAAGATAGCAGCTGACCATCCAGAAGTTGATTAAATAGTTCTCTTCGGTGAGTTTTCTCCCTGTGTTTTTCATGCAGAGTAGATGCATAGGATTGAAAGAAGAAAACAGCATTACAAAGAAGTTACTTCTACCAGCTGTGCTAAGACACAGCTCACTGTGTGCTTGTAAGACAGCTCATTTGCTGTGGTCACATTATAAACATTTTATCTGTGAAGCTTGTAACAATAGCCATAGCTTTAGTGGAGGAGCAGCAGTTTCCTTTTGAAGTTCTGTCAGGGAAATGCTTCCAGCCTTGAGGCCTTTGTCTCAGACTTTCCAGTATGAGCTAATATCCAGCTTATTTTCCAGAATTATGTAGAATGTGGGGGGTTAGTTATTGCTGGAGTGGGATTTTTGGCTGGTGGGGTTTTTTTCTTTGGCCTATGTTGTTCCCTTTGCAGTCTCATCCAGTCATAGCTGTTTATGATGTGGGAATTCTTGGGACTGATTTATTTGCATAATTAGTTGCTTTCTCAAGATGAGGATTACAAGAAGTTGCCTGTATCAAGCACCTTGGTGTAGAAGTCTGCTCTGAGTTGGTCTGGGAATCTGCAACTATGTTCAAGGGCTGTTGTGCTCCTGAGGAATTCATCTCTCTAGTTGATAGGCTTTGATTTCCCTTTGAAGTTTTTTTTTCCCCTTTCAGTTCATATTAGAGGATTCTGGTTGGTTGGTTTTAAGGGATGCCATTAAGTTACTCGATAACTACGTTTTTCTCTTCAGCCTTGGGTATGTGAGCTAAGATAGTCCTTATCCCCTGCCCGATTTCTGGGTGAACCCGCTACCCAGGTGCAGACTTCCAGTGCTTTAATTTCTTTTCCCTCTGTACTTTCATTTCTTTGCCCTCTTTGCACTGTTTTACTGTTCACTGCATATTCATTTTCTCTCCTCGTTTACAGGAGGAACTGGTCCCACATCTGATACTGGCTGGGGCTGTATGCTGCGGTGTGGCCAGATGATCTTTGCTCAGGCCTTGGTCTGTAGGCATTTGGGAAGAGGTAAACCAGTGCACAACCCGTACTGACTTCCAGGGCCACATGCTCCCACCAGTGCAGTTCTTTTAAGGACAGCAGATAACAAGCACACAGCTGGGAGTTGCTGAAGGCTCTAAAACTTTTTCTTCAGCCTTCTGAAGTTCAGGGCTGTTGAGAGAAGTCTACTGGAAACCTTGAAGCAGGTGTTTCCCTGCTCTCTACAACTACACAGATAGACATACTTGTCCAATCCTTAAAACAAAGCAGAGCCCTGTAACCTGCTAGTTAAATCTGCTGAAGACAAGCACATAATAGATTTTTCTTGAAAGGTTTTTTATATAACTGAATTTTAAAGCAACTTAGTAGATAGATTGTTTTTTATAGTTCAGGTTTGTCACAGAGCCCTCGCTTACTGAGTGTAATCTCCTCTTCTTGACTGCTTCTGTTCTTGTTCTTGACCTGTGTCTGGCCTGTAAGAAGCTCTATAAGAGCTTTTGGCAGTTGTTGATGGCCTTTGAATGTGTGGGGGATGATTTTTGTAATGAGGTCACTTGTTTTTTCCCAGAATATATAGCTCATGCCTGTCAATGAGAAATTTTAATCCTATTCCCCATTTGTAGGGTAGAGATACAATTTTGTTTTCTGATTTTTGTTGATTTGCTTTCTTGTGAGTGATATTCCTTTATCCCAGCTGTGAGAATGCTTACTTTTCTTCTAAAATTAATTTTTTAGTGTTGGAAATGCCCCAGATGCTTAATAATAAGATAGTGACATGAAAATTGGGTCAGTTGATTGATGCACAGGGAATTGTAGCCTCTCGCTGCTAATAAATACTGTGTTTTGTTTCATATATCCCCTTGTCTGTCTTAGACTGGAGGTGGATAAAAGGGAAGAGGCAGATGGATAATTACTTCAATGTTCTTAATGCCTTCATTGACAAAAAAGACAGCTACTATTCCATTCACCAGATAGGTAAGAGTTTGGGTGCTGAAGATTGTGGAGATACTCGGTCTGGGTGTCCTATGAATTTAGAACATCATTGTTTCTTTTACTAGCTTGGTGAGTGGGTCAGGTAGTACATGACACTCTGCTGTTTGCTTTATGACATGATGTAAAACTGTCACTCTTAATTATGGATTATGATGCACTTTTCTTCTTGACTCAGTTAAGGCCATCAGGTTTGCCTAATGCATTAGGTTATATTCAGCATGACTTTCCATATCGTGGCTAGCTAAGGTGAGAGGAATGCATGTAGCTGCTGTTCTTGTGTAGGACCTTATCATATGAGAAGATTGCTGATCAGAGAAACTCTCAGAAATAGCAAATGGATTAAAGAAGGATCACACATTCATATAAACTTCCCTGGAAAATAAAGTGGCCTGTTCCAGTTTTTCCTATAGGGTATTAAGGCACATACAGCTTCAGTGGACAGAACTTCACTTTGCAGGGGTGGTCTGGTAATCAAACAGTCTGTTTCTTCTGAGGTAATATTGCCTCTTGAACTTCTGTGTTACTGCATTTTGGGGAAAAGATTTGCTTTACAGCCCTTCAGGATATGCCTTTTTCTCACATCTACACTAAGATACCCCATGTAAGGTCCTTTGCAGCCCTAACTGTTCTGTGATTCTATGAAAGGGTAGATGAAAGGCTGGATTCTACTGACTCAAAAATGTTTCTAAGTGAGATTTCTTTCCCATCAAATACAAACTGATTAGAAAGGGAGACAGTATAGGTGACGTTATTTGCTAGTTTGTTTTTCTTTTTTTCTTGTGATGCAGCCCAGATGGGAGTTGGAGAGGGAAAATCCATAGGTCAGTGGTATGGACCAAACACAGTCGCACAAGTGCTCAAGTAAGTGCTGCATTTTTCCTTTATATCTTTTGAAGCACGTAGTGGGGTCGTTTGGTTTGTAACCTCCTAGCTTACAGGTTTCTTCCCGTGGACTGAAGTGCAGCTACAGGCAACCTGCTTTATTTACCTGCTTGGGCAGGAACTTGAAAGGAGCCTTTCTGTCATTCATATGCTGGCAGGATGTGAAAGGAAACAGATTTCAAGTTGAGGACAACCCCCAGAAATGTCTGTCCACATCCCATAAGTAATGTGCTTGCTGCTAGAACCAAGTACAATACTCTGCAGCAGACCAAAAGCAAGTTTCAGAGTGGATGATCATTGCTGTTGTTTGGATCTCTGCTAGCCCCCGAGTTGCCTCTGCTGACCTGACAACAGTGTCATCGTTACCATAAAGCTTCCAGTGAGTCATCACATCACTAATGCATTAGCAGAAGAAAGCATTAATATTGCTACCTGGGTTCCATGGTGATGGGCAGAGGATCAGGAGTGGTGCTAGAGCATGGACTGCCTTTAGTAACATTTTCCCTTCTGTCACTGTTCTTCCTTCACATCGATTAGATGAGCAATCCTAAACCTATTCTCTGGAATAGGTTTAGGATTGCCTAAAAGCAGCTTTCCCAGATCAGACAATATGCCAAATTAGCTCAGGATCTGGTATAGGTGATCAGGGCATATGTATGGAAAGTCAAGGTTACTTCTCTTTTTCATTTATTATTATTTTACTTTTATGCTGTTTCACTTCCTGGTAGCCAGAAGTTACGGGATTCAAGCTGGAGATTGTATCAGGGCTCTTGTATTTGTCAGCTGTTGAGGAACAAATGCCCAGGCGTGGTCCCATTTGCAGTCCATTTGCAATCTTGTTTATCCTTCTAGCCGTAATAACTAGTGGCAGTGAAGGGTACAACTCTGATACACGTATAAAAGCATACTTTACAGCATAACTGCTAAAAAGCCAATCTCTCCTAATCCAGTTTCTCCTCTCTGATACACCACATCTTTGTCTTGTAACTAATCCTTGCTAACTTTTTGTTTCAATTTTCCTATAGAAAACTTGCAGCTTTTGATACATGGAGTTCACTGGCAGTACATATAGCCATGGACAACACTGTAGTGATGGAAGAAATCCGTAAGTATCACATGGAGGTGGAATGTGGTATATTCTCTGGCAGCAAGAAGCTGAAAATAGCTGCAATAAACAGAAATAAAAATGGAGAGCAGATACCAGTACAACACAACAAGCATGAAGTACATGTTCTGTCTTAAAGCTGTGGCCAAGCATGCTAAAACCATCCAAGAATTGCTGTTCTAGTGCAAGGAAGTCCCTTGTTTGACTTCTGCTTCATCTGACAAAGCCTCTGACTTGGCACTGTGGTCTCTGCATATGGAGAGAAGGTCTGCTAACCTTCAGATCAGCTAGGTGGGAGCTGCTTGGACGGTGGTGTCAAACTTGTTTATGGCCGCAGGTAGCAAGCAATGAGTGGCTGCTTTCTCTCTCATATAATGGAGTAGGAATGCTTTTGCTATTAGGCAGAGTAAGAAAACTGAAACAGATCACTGAAGACAAAAATGAAAAGAATTGTGGAGGAGGGGAGGGGAAGAGAAGAGGGTCTATCCCTGTAGTGCATCTCTCATTATCTTTTAAGGAGTGATCACTGGTGGTTTCCTTTCCTGCCTCCTTCCCCCCCCCGATTTTTTTTTCATTGCACCCTGACAGTAGGAAGGCTCTGGAGGCTGAGCAACTGTACAAAGTGTTCATCCCTAGTGTGCTTGCTAGGTTGCAGTGCCACAGTAATGGAAGCTGAACACCTGCTTTGCTGGTTGCTGCAATCCTTCCTGGTGCTGGCCACGCAAACCTTCTCCTCACTTGCTGTGGACTAACTTGTGGGACAGTGCACTTACACAGGACAAACCCATGCAGTGTTTTCTGCAGGGTTAGTGTTCTAAAATGGCATATAGAACAGTCCAGGGAGCACTGGAGCTGTTGCAAGGTTATAGGCAAGATAAGGGCAGGCATTGTTTAGGCTGGCTTCAGCTGCTACGGAGCCAAAATAAATTAACAGGCAATTTGTCCCTAGAGCGCAGGACAGTCACTTTGTGAAGTCACATCTCTTTATCAGGTAGTCTCAATTCAGAGGCCAAAAAATGCAGGATCTGATTAAGAAGTGCCTGTCTAGCCTTAGGTACATAGAGTCCTGTGCAGTTGACCTTAGCTTAAAAAAGGTCAGCATGAAAACAGAAACTGGATTTATCTTCATCTGAAGCCTGAAAACACTGCTTCTTGCAGCCAGCGTGCTTCAGTTCTAGGCTTGTGAATGCTGCAAGCTCTTGTCTGTGTGGCAAGTGACTGTTTGGCACTGACACCGCTTCAAGTAACTTGTCCATACAGCTTGTAATGTGCAGGGGGTATTTATTTTCCTCACTTGTGAATCGTAATGTACCCATGCAGGGCCTGAAAATTACTGTAGAAGTGGGTCTGATATGTTCTATGTCTGTAGATGTGTTATATATCTTGTGCCTAAACATCTGTTGACAGTGAAGCATTCAGAAGTTAATGCTGTTTCATACCTCTGCTCAATTGGGTCACTAATACTGTCCACCCTAAGGTTTATAGGAAATGCCTTTTGCCACATTCATCCTGAGTTAAGTCTATTACATCAGAAAGGGGCTGTTAGTGTTGGGCATTGGGAGATTCTGTGCATCACAAAGGTGGTGAGAAACCAAGACAGTAAAGCCAGTACCTGCCAGCAGCAGCTGCAGCAGGAGAGATGTCATGTCATATCTGTTGCAATACATTTGCAATAAGTGGTTTGGATCCACCTTGGAAGGTTTAGGCAGGTTCTGCTGTGCTGTGGCACCATAACACTGCAAAGCCTGCCAAAGCAGCAAGGTGAATTTAGTCTGTGCTGAGCTCTTTAGTGCTTAAACTTGGGTCAGATATGTTCATATCACAGTGCAGAATTGACAGTTGCTTTGCCTGATGTAGAGACCTGCAGTGACACCCCATTCAGCAACAGCCCTGGCGTGGCAGATGATTTCAGATCATCAGAACAGGCAGGCTACTGCAACAGAAAATCCCATGATCTTTACTGCTTTAACGGGATAAATCACTACAAATAATGACTTTCAGTTTTCTTATGACCTTCGGTAACTATGTCTGTGCTTGAGAGATGGATACATACACCTTCTCCCTCCTTGAGGGACAAAACAGAGAGCAACTGCAAACTCTTCAGTGCAAGTTCTCTCTCATACTAAGGTTTCAGATCAGAGTCCTATTCCTTCTAACCTTGGGTGTAACATTCTCCTTGTTCAGCTGGGTTTGAAGCTCTTCAGAGTGAGCAAATGCCCTCCTGAGATGGCTGGTGATGGTGGTGTTTACATTGTGTCCTACATGCCAGTGTCCTGGCGTTCAGCTTAGGCCAGGAATAAATTAAATGAGCCTCTGGCATTCTGTCTAATTGCCTTGGCTTCACGATTAAAAGTGTTGTGGGTTTCTTTGGGGTCTGGGTTTTTTCCTCACACACCCAGCAAGTAATGAAATTGGCCAGTGAGACAGGTAGGCTTGGGGATGTTTCTGTACTACAATTTACATAATCTGGTTGCATTACAGCCTGGCTGTGTGTTTGTCAAGCCTGCAGAATGAGGATGCATAGCGCTGATGTCATGTGTATGCCCTGAGGAGTTCTACTGCCCCATATCTTATAGCAAAGCTTGTGTTGAAATAGCAGAGCTAAATGATCATCCTGCTTTATGTCTCTAAAGTAGCTTCTGAGTGATCCCCAATAAAATTTTTGAAGGCTTTAGTGAACTTGAGGAAAATCACAACTATTCTAGACAGACGCTGTGCTTGTGTCTTGTGACAGTTCTAATTACAGGTGAGTATTTCCTGTGGTCAGCCATAACACTTTGCTCAAGTGGTTCAAACTGTCTTCACACCCTCCATGAGCTCCTCTGGAGTTGAACACTCCAGATTTTCTCTTCCTGCCTACACACTTCCTGAATTCAGGACTCTGGCCTGGCCTCCCGATCAGTTTATTCAACCTTGTTGGCACAGGTGGTTGCTTAGCTGCTCACCTGCTGGAAGAATTTGCTTTTTAACAGCCCACCAGATGGTGGCTGTAAGTACAACATGCTTTGGCATAATCTTGATGCTGAGCCTTACCAGAAGCCCTGCAGGGAGCACTTACATCACCTGATCCAGCACTGCACCTCTTTAAGCTTTTCCTTTTTTTAAGTGCAGTAAATAGCAATTGTTGATCAGAGCTTGAATAGAATTACTCAAGGTCTAGAAATGGAGGGTATTTCTGATGCTTTCTGCTCATGTTCCCTTTCCGTAGGGCGGTTGTGCCAGTCCAACTTCCCGTGTGCTGGAGCTGCAGCATGCCCTGCTGTGGAGTCAGACGTACTCTACAACGGGTACCCAGAGGAAGCGGGGGTTAGAGATAGGCTCTCACTGTGGAAACCATTGGTGCTGCTGATACCTCTCCGCCTTGGGCTCACAGAGATCAATGAAGCCTATATTGAAACACTGAAGGTAGGGGATCTGGAGCTCAATTCCTGGTGTTCTGATGCTTAAGGACCCTATTGTGCATTAAGTAATTTCTAGAATTTGGTTTTGGGGCAAAAAATACTCAAAAGTAATTGTCCTATTTGCAAAAGAAAAATATGTTTAGAAACAATCCTTGTCAGAGGTCAGGGTGTGGGTTTGTGCAGGCTATAGTTAGGAAAATTGGGGGAGGGGGTGGAATGGCAGGTTGGGGCTGCTTTAGTTTTGGGGGTTTGTTTGTTTTATTTTTGAGGATCTTGCTTCACAACTTAATCACAGGCCCTCCTTGTGGAGCATTAGTTCAGCATCGTTGTACTGTGCTTGGTGACAACCTAAGCATTAATGAATGTTGTGTTTCAAACTTCCTGTGGCTCTGGTGATGGAGCTTGTCCTGCAGACTGAGGCTAGAAGCTGACCGATGGTTGTAGGTTGGAGTATCAGGAGGTTGCAGAATTTAGGGTGTGCAAAGTACATGCACAAGACAGGGTGCACTTTGTCTTGCCATCCAAATGCTAGTGAGCTCTGAGTTGCACCGGTAGGAGAGCTCCAAATTCATGTGAGGTTACCTGCCCTTAACTCAGTAGTTAAGGTGCATGGATACTACAGCTGGATAAGGAACTTAAACTGTTTCCTGAGTGAACATTCCATCCCAAGGGCACTATTGCTGCCTGACTGCAGCTCCAGGGCACTATTGCCACTGACTGCAGCAGGGCCAGGACTTGCCCAGACCAAATCCTGGAGTAGTGTTGCTGCTTCCATTTGGTGCACCTGTGTGTTCCTGTCAGCAGTTACAAGTGTTTTTTGAGCTGCTTCTGTGTTCCTTGAAGGTCCTGTGTTGCAGCCTTCCTCATGGAGCTTCTCTCCAGAAATGGCTGTTCCTGCTGCTAGAGTTGCTGATTTTCAGTGTTCCCGTCTTTCTTTCCCACTGCATTTTTGGATGTTTGCCTTTGTTGCCACCTGCTGTCTCACTGTCTGTCAGCTGTGTGTTTTCTGTATTGCTTTTCCAGCACTGCTTCATGATGCCCCAGTCGCTGGGAGTGATCGGAGGGAAACCAAACAGTGCTCACTACTTCATTGGCTATGTAGGTGAGTGCCCAGAGTACTGCAAAGACTTTCCAAGCATCTCCCCCCAGCTGAAGAAGTGCTTGTGGAGTGGTACAGCTCCCCTGCTTGGTCTGTTGTGCATGCTGCAGGGTGGTTCTTTCCTGTGTGCAAGGCTGCTGTAGACTGAACCTCTTTGTGAGGACCCAAGTAATGTAGCTTTGAACAGCGGCCATAGTACAAGCCATAAAGTTCCACTGTGTAATGCTAAATCCTGTCTGTAAAGAGGTGTGCGTAGAGACTTCTTCCTATGTGCAGGGCTGACCTCCCTTTAGGTGCTTGGCTGGATTTAACTGTCCTTTAGTTGTCCACTTCCTGAAACTCTACAAACTGTTACCATTTTACTCCTTCCCTCTGATTTTCTGTCTCTGCCTGAAACCTCAAACTGGTTGTGCTTTGAATTTCTGGGGCCTACTTGAGCTTACACAGGACCCTTGAAAGCATGTGAAGGAACAGTATCCAGATAGTGCCTGTGCCTTGATCCCAGGGTGTTGCTGTGGAGTGACCACTGTGGTTCTGCTGGCAACTGGCTCTTTGGCCTGGATGAGAATCATTTAGGAAACTGGCTGAAAGCAAGTTGTCCCTAGAACATGGGTTCCTCTGTGGTCTTACGAGAGCTGGCTCTGTCATTGCTCTTCCTCCTCTTTCTATCTCCATTTGCTTCTCAGAAGAGCAGCTTCTGTCATGGTTCTTCCTATTGATGTCTCCTTGCCTGTCTGTCCAGGTGAGGAACTCATTTACCTGGATCCCCACACTACGCAGCCTGCAGTGGAGCCCAATGACAGCGGCTGTCTCCCTGATGAAAGCTTCCACTGCCAGCACCCTCCCTGCAGAATGAGCATTGCTGAGCTTGACCCCTCCATTGCAGTGGTGTGTTCCTACTCTTTGTTTCCAATCACCCAAAGGAGAGGTGTTGTGGTCCCTCTGTTCTGCAGCCATCCCCTTTCCCAGGGAACTGGCAAAGGCAGTGGTGGTGGGTTGGGTATTCTACAGGCATGCTGTGCTCTCAGCAAGTGCGGCTGTGGGTTTCAGTCACAGTGGTAAACAAGCTCCTCAAGCAGGAAGCACCTTGCTACAGGGAGGTTCCCCTTGCATGGCATATAAATGCCATTCCTCATGGGGCAGTATCTTTCTCTCAAGTTTAGTTTGGGCTTTGATTCCTGCCTTTTGATGGGCAGATCCAAATACATTTCTGAATCCATATTATGATTCAGTGTGGCTTATTTTCTGTTGAACCTGCAATGCTTTACACTGCCCTTGTTTCCACACGGGTTGTTTCTGCCCAGTTTTATTTCTGTGGCAAAGTAGCCCATTACACTTATGATTCCAGCACCTGGACAGTCTGGTCACATCAAGCATATGGGGAGAGCATTCAGCTTAATGGGGCAATGTAAGCCACAGTTCAAAAGTAAGGCAGTTGAGTGTTGTAACAATAAATTCTCTTCTTTTTTTTTTTTTTTTTTTTTTGTTTTGTTTTGTTTTGTGGTTTTTTTTTTCTTTTGTTGTTTTTTCTTGTTGGTTTTTTTTAGGGCTTTTTCTGCAACACAGAGGAGGACTTTAACAATTGGTGCCAGCAAATCAGAAAGGTTTGTGTTTGTATCGCCAAGAAAGGAACAAAGGAATATAGGTTATTGTCTTGTTTCCAAACTGCTGCACAGAGGCCATGTTCTCTATAGCATCATCTCATTTGGTTTATTAAAATACCAAGAAGAGCATAGCTCTGAAATCCTGTTGATGATGCGAGTCAAAGATCTGAGAAATGTATTTTCAGCTGCAGTGAAGTCCCAACAGATTTAAGTTACCCCTTAAAGACCCAGAGCACCATGAGTACGGAGTTGTTGGTTCTCATGGCTCTGCTCTTGCTCCACAGCTGTCCCTTGTAAGAGGAGCGCTGCCGATGTTTGAACTGGTTGAACGCCAGCCATCGCATTTCTCCAACCCTGACGTCCTGAATCTCACACCAGGTGAGGCCATGCAGGGGGGTACAGCAAAGGGTGAGGTGGTCCCTTTGATTTGCTGGAAATTGTGTGGAATTGCATGGTGGCTTCTAGTATGTTCCTCTTCCACCTGGAGCTCTTGGGTCAATTGATCTTATTCTTTGTGAAACTAGTGTTTCACAGAGCCCACAGTGTCTCAGGATGATTTTTAGGATGAGCCTGTGAATGGTGATGGAGGGGAATTAAAAACAAGTTCATAAGCTATCACGGCAACGTGAATTTATGATTTGTAAAGGGATGCTTGGCGGAATCAAAAGGGTCCATTGAAAAGGCTGAAAACTGAGTTTCTAGGTGATGAAAATGGTCAGACAGGGCTGGTCAAATTTAGTTCCAGTGTAAGTCACTCATTCTCTGTGAATGTAGTACTACCAACACAAAAGGGAACAAGCGCTGGGCAGTATTTTGGCTGTCAGGCTCTGCTTATCGTGTTAATAATGTGCACAAACATTGTAGGAGATAAAAAGCCACTGACAGCTTCTGCCAAGAGCAGTGAGTATGGATAGACAAACCTACCCTATCACCAGGCATTGGACTGTGTCCTGTTACTTGCATCCTGCACCCTGTGCTTCCTTGTTATCTTTCCTTAGCATGAACTTTAAAAGCCTGCCTTATCTCACTGTCCTTTTCTGTCAGAATGCTTGATTGCCTTCAACTGTCAGTTGATCCTTACCTGTACTAAATTCTCCCTAACTGCTGCCTGCCTTACTCTTAAAAATGTTTTTGTAATGGGCTACTTGTCCTTCTTCCCCTTCCCTACCTTGAGCCTCTCACGTCTGCTATGGCCATTCTGTTTCTCAACAGTCCTACCCCTCACTAGAAGGAATAACTGTGCTTTCATGATTATCCAGCCCCTTGTCCTTATTTTCCCCTGCCACTTGGATTCTCTGCTGTGTTATTTAAATGAAGGGGGCTGCTCCTCTGAGGAGCACCTCTAGAAGTTGTGCTGGCAGCACTCATGGGCACTGCAATCTGTGCAAATGCCTTGTGTCACTGGTTTTGATCACTCTTCTGTCGGGATTAAAGCTTGTTACAAAATGTCTGGGGGGAGTGTTCAGCTTTGCAGTTCTCTGTCCCCAGCCATGAGTTATTGCAGTTTAGCTTTCGGCTGGTTGTTTTGCCAGTGAGTGCTTTCATGAAGCCTGAGAAGGTTTCTCCTTTACCTCCCCAGCTTGCCCATACATTCTCACCTGAATTTCCCTTGTGGTAAATGCTTCCCGTATAGGTATGTGCTCTCTCCTCACCATAGAGTTGGAAGGGTGGACAAGAGGGATTAAGTACGTTCTCTTTCCTCACAAAATGGACTATACTAATTACTTCTGCGAGAGTGTATGTTGTGTAATTACATTCCCCAGCAGTCAGATCAAAGGCATCTATAGCAGAAAACAAGTCTCTGATACATGGGGGCCGGGGAATGTTCCCGTGTCACTTAATTGGGCCAGAAATCTTCATGGCTGTTAGTCCAGACCTTGGGCAAGTTCTCCTATTTTGGGTCTCTTGAGGCAGAACAGTCTCCTGCTAGTACGGAGCTGCTGCACAGGAAGGTTATACAAAACAGTCACAATACAGAGTTACTTCATCAGGGCTGCTTTTGGGATCTGCGAAATGTGGTGCATCTTCTGTGCACCATGTAGTTCTCTCCACTGCATTTTTCCTTGCTACTGACATGTTCTCATCCCTCCTCAGAGCCTTCATTTAAGGTATGTCAAGTTTTTTGGAACTCGCAGGCACTTAATGCTCAAAATTCTGCTGCTCTTCAGCTGATCTCACTGGTGCTGAGCAGGCAGTGCATCCCATGGAGCTAATGCTTTCTTTTTCTCTTGCAGACTCTTCTGATGCTGACAGATTGGAAAGGTTTTTTGACTCGGAAGATGAAGACTTCGAAATTCTATCCCTTTGAAAACAAATAGGAAACTGACTCTGCAAATTTGTGTTATGTGTGGGGAGAAGGGGGGGAGGGAAGCTCCTTCGAGCCTGGGGCTACCAGTTTTCATAGGTGCTTGCTGCCATCCCCACCTCTTGTTCACCCTGGCATTCTGTGCAGCCTCTGAGTGGAGCGCGGATGAAGAATCAAGTGAGTGACACAGCCTTACTGTCTGGAGTCAGAATTTCTCAGTAGAAAACAGTTGCTGGAAGTGGATGCAGTGGTGCTTAGGAGTTCAAAGACTTATCTGTTACAACAGCAAGTCAGATGGCCTCTGGGGGAGGCATAGAAATCATTAATCCTTACATGGGGACTCTCCTCTGAAGCTTAAATAGAGCCACCCATCATTTAGCAGGTGAAATGTAGAGTTAATTCCTTTAGCAGCTTCTCTTCTCACTGGCCAACTTGGACTGCAGCTCGCAACGCAAGTGAACAGACAACACAGCTGTGAAGCCCCTGGAGTTCAGGTGGCCAGGCTTCCTACAGTGCAACTCCTGTCTGTGCTTTGCAGTACACAGCACTTCCTCCTAGAGTTAGTACCCCTCCTCACATGCTATGAAAAGGAAGTCGAGGGAATTTACAAGTGACTGGTAATTCAATAAGCAAAAGGCTGTCTGGGAAAGTGTGGAGCAGACCCATGCTGCTGGGGAGAAACATCTCAATCTCAGTTTAAGTAACAATAGAAAGAATGGAAGGAGAATAAAAAATGTGTGTGTTCTTGCTCCGTGAGTCAATAAAACATTGTGCTTCTACAGTGGATTAATCTCTACAGCAAGTATCTTCAGGAAAGCTGCTTCAAGCAGAGAACTGGATTCCATAGTCCTGGAAAAACAAAACAGTCCACAGCTGGGAGAGGCAAAACAGGACAACTGAGGTCTGCCAGTCATGTGCCTGCTTGTGCCAGCACCCCAAGGGAATTAATCCTGTCGGTACCAAAAGTGTGAGCTATAGAATTCCTCAAGGTGTCCTCGGTGGGTTGCAGTTCCTCCAACTACTCCTGTTAGACATTCCCTTTCCAAATCAGAAGAGGGGCCTGAAGGTCAAGTAGGCTTCCTAGCTGTGTCGGTACCTTTCTTTTTGTCTTCTGCCAGCTCCACCTCCCTGCAGAGCATGCACAAAGGTACTGTAGGAGCTAACCCAGAGAAAACCATTTCAAGTAATCATCCCAAAGAGGGCAGTAAAGACAGAATGCCTTGAGAATGTCCAATTATACTGGAAATTTTAGCTGTTTTAAGATGATAGCTCTGCCTGGGGCCCTTTTCCTCACAGAATTTGGAGAAAGGTTAGAGTGGAGGAGAGCTGTCTTAATGCAGACTGCAACAGAAGTTGCTGAAGTAGTTTCCTTAATGCATGCTGCAGATTGCAAACCTGTTTACAAGGCTTTGTTTTCTACATCTAGGATGGAACCTGTCAGTTGATGCTTTTGTACCCAAGGCTGGTGGCAGCTGGCTAGAAATGACCTGTTTCTCCTGTGACTGATACACTGATGCTCTCTAACTGTCCCTGTGTTATCCGAATGCAGAGGTTTGAACTGGGAACCACATTGCTTCTGTCACTAAATTATTATTTGCTGCTTTCTGCCTGCTTCTCTCCTCCCTTGTAGTTAGGGGAAGAGGCAGCAGAGGAAATGGGGCTGTGCTCCATTCATCTGCTTTCAATTTGTATCTGAATAAACAGATCTAAACTCTTTGCCTGTCCTAATGTTCTAGCAGATGACTTGGAAGGTGGTGGCGGGTGGTATCTAGTAACCCTGCAGTGTGGCTGGGAATGCTGTCAAAATGATTTGGTTTTACCCTGTTAGGGCAGTGGAAGGGGAACTATATGCAGTGGTGACATTATCTATTGGGACTGTCAAGTTCATATTCCTACTCCAGAGGGTGAGCACCTGCAGACATGCTAGCAGAAAAGGAAAAAAAAATTCTGTATCTCAGTGCACCTTTGAAATGATTTAACATTCCAGTTTACTGTAGTTTGCTTGTCATTACTGATGACTTAGATGAATTCACAGCTGCTCTGGTGTGGCAGCCTGTGCCAGGCTGTTTAAATTGCACTGTGCAGGAGTCACAAGTGACCATTCCTCTGATCTTGGCCACAGGAGTAACTTGACCAGTCTAGAATAATTTAAAGGCCACTCACCCTTCCAACTGGCCTTGTTATGAGCTAATACATCAATTTCAGACTCCTAGCTGCTCATAGCAGTTCAGTTTCTGTGGTGTTCTCACTGAAAAGCTGGGGAGCAGACCCAAATTCTTCATTCCATAGCTCCAGTAAACTACTCCCCCTGTGCCTTAAATGCAGCACCTCCACATCCTGTGTATCCTTCTGGAAGATAAATTATCATTCTCAGGGGGAAAAAATGCCCTGTGCCAAGATGTTTTAAAGAATCATTTATTAGTAAGTCAAGTCCTCTACAAACTGGTTTTAGCACTGGGGATGCATTTACTAAAGAGGCAGAAGAATCTGAAACATGGTAGTACCCCAGAGCTGGGATGGCTGTTGCCTGCTTATTGCTGCTGTCTGTCCAGGGGCAGCCCTGAGCTCCATACCCACATCTGCATGGCGTGACTGGAGCTAGAACAAGACCTCCTGCTTGAGGTACGGGGAGGGGTTTACAAGGAATTTTGTATGTACTCATTGCATGTTCGTATATATAATACAGAAGGGACTATGCAGGATGAAGGGAAGAAGCAGACAGAATCACAAGGACATCAGCACCTTGCTGGACTCAGAATACTTGAGATCTAAGCTGTAGTTACTGGAAGGTGTGATGTATGGGAGTGAACCAAGTGAGGAGGATCTAAGAGTTTTTCCTGGGTCTAAAAGAATAACCTGTATAAAATTTTATTTCCAAAGTTCTTCTAAAGGTTTATTCTGAACCTCCTGCATAGTTTCCTCTGCAATGGACTTGATTTCTCTGTGCAAGTCTTCTATGCTCTTTGAGGCATCCATGACCTGTTTCCAAGACAACAAAATACAGAAACATGTTCTTCAATGAACCATACCAAGTAAGAAAAGCTCACCTTGCTGCTATCTGCTCCCTCCATTACTCAGTGCTGATACTATTCAGCAATGAAATTATACATCCTGTTTTATATGGTTTCTGGAGTGGAATTGGAAAGATCTATTTTATTTGAGAATAAGCCTCTAAGAAGTAGATGTGGGGCTGGATGAAGGGAAACAGAAGAAACTGCTGCTGCTGCATGTTGTTTGCTGACAGTCTTTGAGGCCTGGGACATAAAAGTAGGTAAATGTTCTTCATCCTGTACTGTAGTCCCTGAGAAACATCCACCCATGATAGTAAGAACCTCTAAAAATCCATCACGTGATGTCCCACTTTCGGATTTGCTGTTTTTCAACTACTGCAAGCTAAGGGCAGTAAAGGTGGTAGAGCTGAGAAAGCTGTCAGCCTGAGAACATGATGCTGGTGTTCTCAGGCTGACATTTGAAGACCAGCAGCATCACTCCCATGCAGTTGAGGGAGTGACTGAGAAGAAAGGATTTGGTGAAGAGATGTAGAGATGTGCAGATTTATCACAGTGACCTCTGCAATGCTGGCCCACACAACACTGCTGAGGAAGAGCAGCCGTGAGGATACACAATAAACAGACTTTGTGATTAAATGGTAGCACAGCCAGCATCCCACCTTTCTGCTCACACAATATCCTCCAGTTATTTGTGTAACCAAGCTATGCTTCATGCTGTTTCAAAGGGTTCTTTGGCAGTGTCTGTCTGTTATTCTGATACTGAGGCGCAAAAAGACAGGAATGCTAACTATACCTTTAATGTATACTGAAACTGGATTTCCACACTTATTTTAGGGACACCTCTTCATCATCTATTCTGATATTTATCTGTTTGACAGTGGTGCGCTTTGGGATATTGTAAACAGATGTGTTGCTTGAAGTGAAAATTCAAGTGACAGTCAGTTTCCCTTTAAGAGAGCA
>NW_009944980.1:0-2973 GCF_000696875.1 Nestor notabilis | reverse complement strand
CAGAAAATAAATTCACTAAACAAAAGTCTTCCCCCACCCCAACGGGACCCCATAAGGTGTCCAGGAACAGGGAAGTGCCCTCTCTGCCACAGACCACAGTGCCCTTGGCTGGTCCTCAGATGTGTCCCTCTGACCAGGAGCAGGAAGGGGGAGCACAAGGATGCAATGGGCACAATTTGGGAGCCCTGACAACAGCACCCCCCACCCTGGGCCTTGACAGGCCTGTTAGGGTTATTTCCTCACCTTCCAGTTTAATGTCTTGTCTGTCATCATACGACTGAAGGACTGCAGAACTTTCTCTTGGAAGGAGCTGTTCTCATAACGTTCACTTCCAAAGTTCCCTCGTTTTGCTGCTTCTTCTGGGCTTAACTGAAGAAACAGAATCAGATCTGGCTTTGGCAGTCCAATGTCAGGCTGTTTGCACCACTCCAGGCAGAAGTTCTGTCCCAGACAGAAGACAACCAAGTTTGAGATGAAAGAAATAAATGCAAAGAAGGTAAAGCAGCAGGTTAGCTAGAGAGTGGGGTGGGAAAGGTACAGCCAGAGAAGAGATGCAGCCTGAAACACTAAGCACAGGCTACGAACTGAAAAGGTGATATCCCAGCTTACCATGTGAGAATTCAGTCGTGGAAATTTTGGGGGGCCAAGTTTTGCTGTGCACCAAGGTGCTGTGCACCTCTTATGCTCATTTACGTCAGACAGTGCTAAAGATTTTAACATCTCTTCTGCAAAGCCTGTCAGAACTAAACACCAAGTCATATTTCGAGTCTCCACACAGCTGTTACCAGTCAAAAACTTGTTATCAGTCCAAGAAAGCTGCTCCCAAATACACCACACAGCTTCAGTGTAGACCTTTCTGAGCCCAATGTAAGGTCAAGGGAGGGCATCCTCCTCCTCTGCTCTGCTCTGGTGAGATTCCCCTGCAGTGCTGCATCCAGCTCAAGCTACGTAGAGCTACCCGAGTGAGTCCAGAGGAGGCCACAGAGATGCTCTGAGGGCTGGAGCAGCTCTTCCCTGGAGACAGGCTGAGAGAGCTGGGCTTGTTCAGCCTGGAGAAGAGAAGGCTCCAGGGAGACCTTAGAGCAGCTCCAGTGCTGCTCTAAGTATTGGTGAACCGAATGAGGAATGGCTTTAAGCTGTCACAGGGGAGACTTAGATATTATGAAGTTATTCCCTGTGAGGGTGCTGCGGCCCTGGCACAGGTTGCCCAGAGAAGCTGTGGCTGCCCCATCCCTGGCAGTGTTCAAGGCCAGGTTGGTCGGGGCTTGGAGCAACCTGGTCTAGTGGAAGGTGTCCCTGCCCGTAGCAGGGGGGTGGAACTGGATGAGCTTTAAGGTCCCTTCCAACCCAAACCGTTCTCTGATTCTATGAAATACACAGAGAAGCAGGGCCTACTGCAGGTCTCACTCACCTCTTTGGCACTTGTGAAGGCCACTCCAGAAAAGGCATACCTGTCAACTACAAGTGTGATCCCATTATGCAGTTTCTCTTTCATCAGTGGCCTGAAAACCACATGGTAGAGAAAACAAAGTTACACTCCTTTATAGCAATACAAATGAAAGGAAGCTCATGAGGCTGCTGCTTCCCTGTTAGTGTATGTCATCATTAATGGTGATCATCAGTGGTGTCAGGGTTATCTGTGATGCTGATTGCATTTAAATAGCGGCTTCCAGAGCCTAAAAAGGGCCGACAAGAAATCTGGAGAGGGACTTTTTACAAGGGCCTCTAGTGCCAGGACAAGGGGGAGTGGCTTTGAGCTGACAGAGGGGAGATTTAGATTAGATACAAGGGAAAAATTCTTCCCTGTGAGGGTGGTGAGACACTGGCACAGGTTGCCCAGAGAAGCTGTGGCTGCCCCATCCCTGACAGTGTTCAAGGCCAGGTTGGATGGGGCTTGGAGCAACCTGGTGTAGTGGAAGGTGTCCCTGCCCATGGCAGGGGGGTGGAACTGGATGAGTTTTAAGGTCCCTTCCAACCCAAACTATTCTACGAGTTTATTCTGTTTTTTATGTGGTGCAGTAGATTTGTGAAACACCCTGCCTCAGTCAGAGAAAAGCATCCTTTATTTGCGACAATGACTTTTCTTCTCACAGCCCACTCGTCTGCCTTATGCTTCTCAGTTTGCTTGCCAGCACCACTACAGCAAAGATTTATTTTTTTCCTGATTAAAACCTTTTGCAGTGTAGGTTTCCAGGTAAAAACAACAGCCAACACTGATTTCCCTAGCTCCACGCAGACTCAGGAGTCAAAAGCAAGGACAGCTGCTCACAGATGAATGCAGCCTTTGGCTAAAGGTAAGCTCAGACACAATTCCTTAACCGTTCTGTCACTCACACGGACTTCCTTGCAGAGCAAGGTCTCGTCATTCAGGAAAAGACATAAATTCCTAGTCCAGGATGGTACAGTCTCAGCCACCCCATTCTGAACCTGGTACAGCACTGGAAATATCTGCATCTAATGATGTCAAAATACCCAGCTGTGAGATTGATCTCCAAAGCTGTGAGAGTTCTTGAGATATTACTTCCAGACGTGTTTCCCTTGCTAAACAGGATCATACTCTCATACCTACTGCAAGCTAGAACCCCAGGAGGATTCAACACCATGCAATTTTTTTTTACAGCTTAACAAACATTATCTTTACACATGTTCCCAGCGGTTAGCAGAGAAGAGCAGGTGAATGGTGTGGTCCTCCAGGTTCTTATCCTTCACCAGGTAGGAGCTGATCAGCTGCCCAATCTCCGTTGTTCTCTCTGTAGGAAAAAGAAGGAGAAGCAGCAAATGCTGCCCCAAGCTGCTCTTGCCAAAGTAGTGTCCCATCTGTCCGGGGAGACAGATGTCAGTCTGGGATCTCCCTGTTTGCCACAGGTGGGACAAGGTTGGTCCATCCGCGGCTGGGGATATGTGTGTTACGGACATGAGGCCGGCGCTGGATGTGCCAGAGAGCCCTCGGATGGCGCCCCGGCACCCCCAATC
>NW_009944979.1:0-23017 GCF_000696875.1 Nestor notabilis | reverse complement strand
ACTTGCTGAGGGCGCACTCAATTCCATAAAAAAAACTGCAGAGAGATGCAAAAGAGCAAAAGAGTCCTTGGGTAGCTGTTGGACTTGATGATTCTAAAGGTCTTCCAACCTAATTGCTTCTATGATTTTATTATTTTATGATTCTATTTAGTCAAGATCAACTTTAAGAGCCTTTTTGATCTTCCATTGAAGTGGGATGCAGTTATTAATCTGTGGAAATCAGGAACTGGTTTGTATGCACAGCCTTTTTTACTTGTGCTTTGTAGCAGTTGGAATTTTAAGTTCCAGTGCAAAACTGAAGGATGTAAGTAGAATACAAGAAATTATGCAAACTCATTTTCAGATACAGATTTCAGCAGTAGAAGAACACAAAATGATAATCATAATCCTGAGAAAGGAAAAGGCTTTTAAAAATCCTCTCTTGATGACAAAAGATAAAAAAAACCCTAAACCTAAATATTTTCCCATGGTGGGAAATCCTTCCTTGACTTTTGTCAGGATTTTATTGGGTCCTTATTTTTGTAAAAGATCTTGTAACATATACCAGAATTTATACCTTGCAGAAATAAAGATATGTTTTCCTAGATTGCACTTTCTGCTACTAAAGAAACATCATTAGATAAAATGTTGCTTGACAATGAAAATGGATATTGATTTTTCTTTTCTCTCCACAAATACTTGTGGGCAATATCTTCTTTATAATAAAAATGTTTATGATTTCTCTTTTACCAACAACTCATGAAGCATCATATCAAGGTAACACTGCACTATAGGCTTAGGGGCGCTAGGATTGTATTTCTATGTCAGGTCTTATTCTAGTCACCACCCACATGAAAACTCCGATCAGTCGACATCTCTTGTAATATCAAACTGAATTCTTATTTGAGTAAGATCCTCTTTTCCTTAATTACTGAAAGAATAATTTTCACTATAAAGAATGAGCCTTCCCTAATCAGACCACTCAATTTTCTTTCTCACCCCAGAAGGCTATTAGTATTTACCACTTGAAGGTAAGTGGTAGAGACACTGTTTCAACCAGGAAAATGTTGACACAAAGTAAATCTTGAAAGCTGAATAGTTTTGAGTTAACTTTTTATAATCATCAGTGAGTTCTTCATCTCTGAAATATGCATATTTAAATATGCTTCAGCCTGGTTTGTTGACTCTATCAAATGTAGACCCTCATCTGTCATTTAACAACCATCTGGTGTCTGTTGGCAAAGCATCACTTCATCATCTGTAGAATGTTGTTCATGTGAGGGTTCCAGTCCTAAAGCAAATCTTGAGATATTCCTGTATTCAACATGAACAGATCTCTTTTTTTCACTCTTGAAGATCTCAGTTTTGTGGATTATTATTGATATACAAATTGTCATTTTCAAGCAGTAAAATATTTAATAGTTCTTCAGACCCTGCTGCTTAAAATTTGATACTTATGTCCACATCTAGGTACCCAACAGGAAGCCTGTTCAGGATTTTGAGAAACAATCGGCATATACCACTCCAAATTACTCCAGCCCAAGTTTTCAGGCGCTCACTGTGCTCAGGAAGTCAGGTAGGTGTTCAGTGAGGTCATTGATATATAATGCTAAGTGTGAATTAAAGACCGTAATTTTAAACAGCAGGTTTTTAAGCTATTTGCTATATTAATTTTTCCTATACAAACAGCCTGTGACAAGTGTCTCTCTAATTTGCCAACTGTTGCTTTGATTTTACACTATTGTCTGATAAAATATCTCTAAGCTATCACATTCAGTGGAGAAGAAATGATGGTCTGTCAAAATTTGATTTGGTGCCAAAATTTGAAATTACATACAAGTACAGTAAGAAAATTATGCAGAGTTTCTGCCAGGTGTAGATTACTGTACAAACATTTTGAAATAATAGCAATGTTAGAATAAAGAATAGATTCTCAGATTCTTTTAAGATGTTTGGATATAGATAGTCATTGAATAGTCAGGGTTGTGGTTTTTGTTTCCATTCTAGGGCCTTTGGTTGAGAGTTGCTAGGATATTAAAACACAACCACAGCCTATTTTCTCCATTGTAATTTCCTCAGTGAACCTTGGGTTACTCTGCTGATTTTCAGTGGTTCTTACTGTGCTCAAAGATGACAACGTAAGTGCTTGCAGGCTGACTCAAGAACTTATTAACCACAAATTTTGTCATGTGGAATTTCCTAGCTTTGGGAATATGCAAAAATATGTCTTGGGTACATTTGAAACCTATTGTTGGTCATGTTCAACATCCTTCTGAAAAATTAATTATTCTATTAGCTATTCAATGCCTACAGTTTTTTGTCTTTAGTTTAGATATATAGCATAATCAGAATTCCCTTGTCACTAATAAGCTGACGAGTGTTTTCATGTGGGTTGTAACTAATAATGTGCCTACCCTGCAGTCAAAAGAACTTGCGTATGGGTGGCGCTGTCATTATTTTATCTGTAGCAGTACAAGGCACGGTGTGTACTAGCTGCTCAAATTTATTTAGCAGCTTCTGTTGAGTTTGGCTGGAGTGCTGTGAGTAGTGAAATGAAATAGTTTAATTATAGCTTATGTGTTTCTGCCACTTCAGTGTACTTCTGTATTAAAAGTTACTAACTGCTCTTAAAATTACTAATCTTCAATGCTTAAACTCTCTAAGTGTGGAATAGAGAGCAGACTTGTAATTTAGACTGCTGGCAAGCCTTTGAGTTCTCCTCAGCTCTTACCCTTTATTTTCCTGTTTGAAACTCCCAGAGTGCCTCATCCTGGATAACAGGGAATATTTCTT
The DNA here is from genome assembly GCF_000696875.1 of Nestor notabilis. NCBI lineage: Eukaryota > Metazoa > Chordata > Aves > Psittaciformes > Psittacidae > Nestor > Nestor notabilis. Next base: position 20,245 of record NW_009944979.1, on the reverse strand, counting down.
AGAAATTACTTTTTTTGTCCTTATCTTTTTGAAGGTATGTGTTTTGTAATGTGTTTAGTGCTAAGGTAGAATATGCTGAAGAAATACTGTTTTTCCAAAGTTACTACAGGAATATTCATGGAGTATTTTATCATGACCCCTGGCCTTGCGTATGTTCTGCTTGCTTTTGTATTAACCAAATACTGAATAAGAAATAAACAGGGAAGTTCTTGTTAAATAATGTCATCTTGTATTAAGTGATCAGAGGCTGGAACATTATTTGCTAAAACGATGTTTTGGGTGAACCTAATTACAGGAGTGGACATAAGGTCAAGCTCACAGCCAAACTTGACAACTTTCCTCATTGCTTATTTATGACTGATGCAACCTATGTTTAGCTCTGGTACAAGCTAGCTGAATTGCTTTGGATGTGAAAGGAAACCTCAGACAGTGAGGCAAACTCAGATACAGATAAAGGAAAACTCAAATTTTTTAAGAATACGTGTATCCACTCTTGTGAAATGTGTCTGTCTCCTGGCATTGTATACCATGCTGTGCTGTCTATTTTGTTTGTTTGAGTCTTTGTTTGCTTGTTTATAACAATTCTAGGTTACCATCTTTGGTTTAAGAAAATTATTTAGAATTATTACTGAAAGGACACTTGGGGCAATGTCTAAGGTGACAATGACAGACAAAGTCAAATAGGATTACAGACAATCTGAATCCATTTTGTATAGACAAGTGTGGCTTGGTCACAAGATTTAAATCCTTAAGATCTGAGTGACTTTCCTGAACAATAGTAATGTGAAGGCATAATTTTACCTAGAATTCTGGAGACACTAAAGTAATCCTTCTCTTTTGTTATTGGTATGTCATTCTTGTAGGCTTCATGAGTTTATAGTACTCTGTGCAATATAGTAGAGTACACCCAAGTAATGTGCAGATGATAGGTATTGAACTGATCTCTCCAAATTGTCATGCTCTGTATTATAGAACAAAGGAAATCTCAGGCATCAATTCTGAGAATATTTAGCCACATTATTTAAATAAAGCTTTTGGTAGAATGAATTACTTCCTATTAATCTGTTCACTTTCTTTACATTTGGGTGGTATGAATGACCAGTGAGCTAGAATCCCCACCCAAAATCATTCTACATGATACAAACCCCACTCCTTGCTCATGTACAATGTCTGCTCTTTACATGTTTAAGGACAAAAGTTTCTGTAGCTAGAGTGCTGATTTTATTGAAATTGATTTATGGGTCATTACATTTCTGACTTCCTCCATAGTCCTGGCTAGTCTGAATAGCAAATAAGGGATAAACTTAGCTATGTCACCTGTCTAATCCTTTTGGTTGTATTAAGAACTTTTCCTTGAAGGTACATTACTACTGCTTCAGCATGCCTGAGGAAAAACATATATGCTGATAAATTACTTGATGACTTGATAACCTTGTAATTACTTAATAAACTTAGGAAAAAAAGTTGTTGTCTTCTTTATTATAAAATGAGAAAGCAAACTCGGCTTCAAATGTCCAAGCATATCACAGTTCAGATGACCGTTAAGAATGGTAGCCATACTTGTGAGTATATGTGAACTTGTATGAATGTATGCATAACTGAAACAAACCTGTATCTAGAATTTGGATGAGGATAGTGTTTCAGGGATTGAAGGATTCTGGGTGGAGAAGGAACTTAAGCCACACATATACACTCCAAAACTACTGGAAAGTTTATTACAAGATCTAAACCAGATGTAAAATCCAGAGACTAATCCCAAACCAGAAAGAGAGAGAGAGCTAAAGGCTTGAAAAGAGCAGATTAGGCACAGTTCTTACCAACCTAAACATTTGTTCAATGACCAGGAGGCCAGCTCCGAGGTGCACTGAGAGCAAACAGAGTGGCAGGCACTACTTGGTGGGCATCCCTGTGGAGGTAATATCGGCCATAAAGCTAATTTGATCTATCTCTCCCGTCCTATTCTCTCCTCCCTCCTTTCTTCTTCTCTACTCCTGATCTTTCTCGAACCCCAGGCCTTCTATATCCCCGAAAGTGCCAACTCATCCTGACGCAGGGGTCAGCCCTGTGTCCAGAGGAGTTGCCCTGCTGGCTTCCTTTTCCCGTGCACATTAGTCCTGATGCAAGGGGTCAGCCTGCGCCAGGAGGAGTGGCCTTGCTGGCTCCCCGCCGTTCACATTCACTCCAGGCGATTTGGGATGGTCCACCACAGACCAATTTTTACCGTGTTAGACCCATCCAACACAGATGGGATCAAACAAGTAAGACAGTCTGTTGGAGATGGATAGCAAAATGTGGATGCAAGACTCAGTGCTGGGTTTATAGGCAGCTAAGCATTCCCTGTGACATGACAGGTGACAACAATTTAGTTAGTTTGAATCATGTTTTTTCCCAAGTTCAGATGAAGATGAAGATGTTGCAAGAAATAGCAAAGCATAACTTCACTACATTTTTAAAAGAACATGAAACAAAACCACTCCTACTCATGAAGACCTGAATCGGGAAACAGGACTCTTTTGAGATATTAAACAAGAAAAAGCCTCTCAAGAGCAACTGGGGTCTCAACCTCAACAGTCTGTTGAGACTTGACCATTGTGTCAGTTAAGGTTCAGAGAGATGGGGATCAGTTTTCCTCTGTTCTCTCCTGCTTTATATTTATGCTATCCCTGTGCCTATTTCAATTTTTACATGAGAATTTAGCACTCCACCACATTGTGCATTATGAGGTGTCTCAAAGCACACTTTATATCTTTATTACTATTTGACCTGACCTAGTCTGTGTAGCTTATTTGCTTCTGGCTTACCAGGGATCTGTAAGATAAAATACTTCAAGCCCTTGAAGTACTCTGCTGTGGTGAAGGGATGGTGTCTCCACATCCATTCTGTTTCTTCTGCTCTCTGACCTCCCTGTGTCTGTGTCTTCCATCCTACTGACTGTGCCTGGTATTTGGGGATTCTGTACATTGTTACTTAAATGTCTCTTTATTATCCTTCTTTTTCATTGTCTCTCATTTGATTGGTTGTAACATTTAACATTTTCTTCCTACTATAATTGTTATTATACTATCATACCTTATTATATTTCTTCCACTTTTTTCACTGATTTAATTTTCATTCTTGGCAAATCTGTTGTAGGATAATGCTTACCTGCTTTATTTTTGCTCCAGAGATTATTGAACAGAAACTTAGACCTGTCATTTTTTGACTGATGAGAATGTTTGTGGTCTTCTCCTTAGTCTCCATGTTAGACTGCTTTTAAACCCTGCTGATGGTCTGATGCAGTATTGCCAGATGGGAACAAGGCCCAGTTCCTTTCATTTTCATCAGCAATGCCTGGCCAGCCTTTATGGTGCAATTTTCTGTTTCCACTACTTGACAAGTGTTCTAAGAAAAGAAAGTTTTTAGATTCAGGACACATATCTTGCTAAAGCTCTTAACTATTTGAAATTTCACTGCTCTCAGTCTAATAAAAGAAGGTAGCATTAGAAATTAAACTCATGTTGACCTTAAAAAGGCTAAAATATGATCTTGAAAAAAAATCAGAAACCATATCTTATAGACACATGCATTGTCAGAAGATGCTATAACTAGGATATTCCATATCTCATAAAAATACTAAAACTTCATGTCTTGAAGTTGTCACCAGTTAATCAGTGCCCATACTTGCAGAGATACAGAGACTTGTATCTCTACCTTTATGTTGTCATGCAATGCAAACTCCCCCACTGCTCTGTGACTCTGTGCTACAGAGAAGCAGTGGTCACCATCTTCGATATGGATACTAATGAGGTTCTGTTTGTTAAATGGAGACCTTGTTTATTAATTGGATTCTGGGAGCATCTGCTGGATTTAAGGATTTAAGTAGAATCATGTTGAACATCTGGATCCCTGTAGAACTAGCAGCTGGGTGCTCAGCTGTTATCTCCGATCTGTCAGAGAGATATCTTGAGAATACCCAGAGAAACAGTTTTGAAGTGTGTAGAAACCCTTTTGTTCAGAAACATCTATACACAATAATAGTATATGTGCCTGCATCTAGCTGCTACTGAGCAAAACCAAAGCTAACCTGCCTGTAAAATCCCTTCCTCGCTAGTCTGGGGCTGTGTCTGACCTTTGTCTGCCTCACTGGGCCTGATCCTGACCCCTACACATGGGCTGACAACTCTGCCTGGCTTCAGCTATCTCCAGAGAGGTACCTGCTGCCCAGGACTGGGACTGCCATGGTATTCCCCAGCTGCCCTGCTCATGGCTGGGGAAGGTGGCATGGGTATCGTCAGCCAAGCCCTGACCTGCTGCCTGGCCAGCCCCCACTGCCCCCAAACTCCAGGAAGTAGCTGGCCCACATGGTGTCCTGACACTGAGAATGTAAGAGTCGAACGATTTAAATCCAGTTCAGCCAGGCTCTGGAAAAGCAGTCTTAATGAAAAATACAGATGTTCAAATCTGGGTTGCTTGGCAATTTTTTTTTGAAGGCCAGAATGTGTTGGGTGGAAAAGGCTGCGTGTCGTAGCTTTGAAAGGAGAAGGCGACTGAAGAGGCCCTCAAGAGGAAAGATGTCATTATGCTGATGGGCAAAATGCAGTAGGGTATTTCAAGCTTAATTTTTTATTTTGGGGGACACTAACTGTAGGGGAGGAACGGGCCTGAAAATGTGATGGATAATTCTTGCACTGTGGTGGGATTTGGCAAAATGTTGCAGGAGATACTAACTCTGTCAGACTCAGTATCACTGTGCATGCTGATGGGCCAGTTTAGCATTCCTCATTTAAAACAATACTTTCAGAAATTTAAACCATAAGTAAAGTTAGAGAGACACAATACTGTACTGCATTTTTGTCCTAACAGACCTTGAAAAAGATTTTACTCAGTTTTGTAAAGGTCTAGTGCTAAACCTTCCTCATTCATTAACTCAAAAATCACAGCTCGTAAGTGCTTTTAGACATTGTCTCTGCATTAATGTGGCTCCGTGGTTGCTCTCCAATGCATCATTTTCTAAGACTAGCCTTTCCTTTGGGTTATAATATTTCATTAATGGAGAATTTGAAATTAACCTCTTTACTTCTTCAAAAGCTTTTTCTTGTATTTCTGTCTATTCCCACATCATGCCTTTAAATTGGTTGGCTCAGAGGCTCAAAGTTTTTTGACAGGTGGTTAAGAAAGTCCAGCACTATCCTTCAGGTTCATTGACTAGCACATATTTATGAGACTGAGCATATTTTTGATTTTTTTTCAGTCCATAGTTCAGTTCTTTTTGTCAGCAAAATATGACATGAGACACCTTCTCTTACTAAAACAAATTCAATGCAATTTCAGGTTAACTAGATTCTGTCAGATATTTTTCTCCCTAAGTTAATTTCAGCTTCTGCTCACAATCTCTTCACCTTGCCTTGTTCTCAAGTAATGAGAATGTCAGCAATTATTTGTGTAATAGTGAGGCAGTCTTTCTTGGTCTAAATTTAGTTTTGATCAAGTGATTCTTACATCTATAGTGCTTTTAGCTACACATAACTATGCAGTATCTAAAATAAAAATAATTAACTTGGTGAAATCCACTCATGTTTCAGGGAAATATTCTCTTCCGTGATTTTCAGATCTCTTGAAGAATTATTTCTATGGAGAGAAGATATGAGATTAAGACTTAATCTCAGTCAAAACCACATAGTCATATTCTTCCGATAATTACTGCTTGTGCTTAAGAAACTTTTCAACAGAGACAGCTGTTTTTTAACTGAAAAACTCACAGTAAATCTTCCAGGTTTAAATATTCTGAGGATGTTGCTGAGCACTCATTATGCACTTCTGCACAGTAAATGGAATAGATGTTCTAATTTAAACTTTGTAAGAATCATTGCAAGTCAGACAGAAATTCCTTTGGCAATTGTGATAGACATCAGGATATTAGCTTAACCACCCTTTATAATAACCTTGGAGAAATATCAGCTCATATTTTCCTATTTCTTTGAAAAATATTTGAGGTGAGATGGTCCACGGCTGTTTTCACTGTTGCTTTAATGCAGCCCAGAGTCCTGAACAAATTATTCTGACTCCTTCTCCTGAGCCACTATCACTGATTTTTTTTTTCCCACTGAAGATTGGTGTGTTCAAAAATTTTAAGTCTCCCATTAACTTGTGAAAAAAAAAAAGAAACACAGAATGAAAACTATCAGATTCCTTTTATAACTGTGTCACCTCCCACTGAATAGGAATTGTTATAGCCTTCAAAGGAACATCACTGCATCTTTTTCTTCCTTACATTTCACTGAAAAGGTGCACAGCTGACTCATGCTCAACTTGCTGAAGAACTCTTCTGTCCTTTCCTGTAAAGCTGCTCCCCAGCCAGACAGGCCCCAGCTTTTACTGGTGCATAGGGTTAATCTGTCCTTGTTGCAGGGCTCTACATTTGCTATTTTTGAACTTCAGGAGATGTCATCCCATTTCCCCAGTCCAATGTGATCTTTCTAAATAGCAGACTCCAGAATATGAACCTCTCTTCACACTTTGGTACCATCTGTGAACTGAACGTCTGCATTTCTTTGCCACAAAGGTCAGAAGTGCAGTTAAACAGCATCAGACGTAGTATCAGCCTCTGAAGAATAATGTTACTAGCTGAGGGTAAGCCATGGATTTAAAGAGTGTCATAATGATATTTTCTGTTTTCTCCCATAGATTTTTCCTTAATGATTCCTAATGACGTATTTGCTATTTTTTATTTGTACTGCAGTTTGTGCTTATATTTTCATGGATTTACCTATCAGCTTAGAATCTGTCTCCTGAGTGGTAGTAGTCAGGTCATGCTGTTTTTACATAGGTGCAAACAATGTACTATGAATTTCACTTGCTATATCACTGACCAGTAACTCAGTGTCATAGTTGAAGTTCTTCATAATTTGGTTTTTTTTTTCACCCAGTGTAATGCACTGTTTAAATGTTTAAATGATTCGTAACTATGCTGAACTACATATTGAAAAAAACCCACATAGAATAGTTAAGGTTGGAAAGGACCTTAAGATCACCTAGCTCCAACCCCCCTGCCATGGTCAGGGATGCCTCACGCTAGACCATGTTGCCCAAGGCTCTGTGCATCCTGGACTTGAACACTGCCAGGAATGGAGCATTTTATCACTTCTTTGGGCAACCTGTTCCAGGACCTCCACCCTCACAGTAGAGAACTTCTTCCTTATATCTAAAATGAATTTCCACTGTTTAAGTTTAAACTCATTACCCCGTGTCCTATCACTACATGGAATGCTTCTGCTTACTTCCACAGGTGGTTGGACAACTGAACACTTATTCTTAAATTTTTTTTGTGCATTATCCAACTTGTTAAAATTTTGTCCTAATTTTGACTTTATTACAAGCTTCCTTTTGTTCTTTGTTCCTCTATACAGGGTTTGAATCTAAATGCATTAACACAATTACAAAATTGTATTCTGTTTGTAAGATTATGAACAAGATCACGTTGTGCACATTGTTGTGCACCAAATAAATGGTAACTTTTTAATTTTATGGGCTCCCTGGTTAGCTAATTCTAGTATAGGTATTGTTAGTCACTTGAAATGTCATGTCTTTCATTTCCCAGAGTGATATTATGGGTTCAAACTGGAAGAGTGCCCTGGGTTCAGCTACAGCAGTCATTTTTTCTCCTTCTTAGTAGCTGGTGCAGGGCTGTGGTTTTGACTTTCAGCCTGGGAAAAACACTGATAGACTGATGTTTTTAGTTGTTGCTAAGTAATGTTTACTCTGAACAAGGACTTTCTCAGTCTCATGCTCTGCCAGGAAGGAGGGAAAGCTGGGAGGAAGCAGAGACAGGACACCTGACCCAAATTGGACAAAGGACTATTCCATACCACAGCATGTCATGCCCAGTATATAAACTGGGGAGAGTTACCCGGAAGGCCCAGTTCGCTGCTTGGGTCAGGCTGAGTATTGGTCAGTGGGTGGTGAGCAATTGTATCCTCTCCCTTTGTTATTTCCCTTGTCATTATTATTGTTATTGGTAGCAGTAGTGGTTTTGTATTTTGCCTTAGTTACTGAACTGCTGTTATCTCAACCCGTGGGAGTTACATGCTTCCTATTCTCCTCCCCAGCAGGAGAGGAGGGGAGGGGGGGACGAAACAAGAGGGGAGTGAGCAAGTGGCTGCGTGGTTCCGAGTTACCGGCTGGGCTTCAACCATGACAAAGAGCAAAAGTTTAGGTTATATACGAGGAAAAAGTTCTTCTGTGAGGGGGGTGAGTCACTGGAATGGGTTGCCCATAGAAGCTGTGAATGCTCCATCCCTGGCAGTGTTCAAGGCCAGGTTGGATGGAGTCTTGGGTGACATGTGGGTGTGAGGTGTCCCTGCCCATGGCAGGGGTGTTAGAACTAAATGCTCTTAAGGTCCTTTCCAACCCTAACTATTCTACGATTCCATATTTGCATAATCTGTAGGAGGGTGCTGATGCAGATAAATAATTAAAATTAAGAGCTAAAGCTGCAAATTGCTATTACAATCATGGCACTCTTTATTTTTACAAGATTATTTAGTAGATTTGATGTGAGAACTATGTGTATACTATGACTTGGTTTAAATGGCGTTGACTTCTGTTTTAAAGAAAGTGTACAATATGTGGTATCTGTAGTTTTGTTACTTTATTTTTGTTTTAGGTGTTGCTCATTTGTATTTCTCTTCTTCATTGCTTGTTTTTATTCTCCTCTGGTCTCAGTTCAGACAGATGTACAGGAAGGATTGTAAAATATTTTGAACTCTGCCTACAGCTGAAATTTAAAAAATTTGTACTTAGCTGCTGCCTGCTCCAAGGAGCTTTTCTCCACTTGAGGGGAACCTACAGTCCCTAGCCTTCTACCTTCTACTGGGAATTTTTTTTTTACAACTGACGCTGCATCTTCATGGAGCTGGACGGCTCAGGATACAGCTTATATTAAGCCCAGTCAGGATTTAGGAACTATTTGTTCCTCTGCATAACCCCCCTGATAGATTTAAGTCTACACAGTTTTCTAGGATCATGTCAAAGCACACCATCAGAACATCTTTTGCAACATACAGTGATGACTCTGGTTTATTCTAAAAGCAGAAAGATAAGGCTTTCTTTTTTGATGTAATTCCTGACTTATCATAGTACTCAGTCTTACAGCCTGTAGCGCAATATGTACAGCATTGTCATTGCTAGTAACAGACCACATATTTTTGTACTGACTTTTTTTAGTTCTTTTTTTAGTTTCTTTAACTGCTACAGCATTTTTTTATCTGATTTTAAGAAAATGTATATTTTTCTTGTCTTTGTATGGTATAACCATAATTTTTATATAGTAAGTAATAAGGAGTAATTATTCTGCAGAATGAAATATTTCTGACTATAAGGTAATGACACAGTACAGAAAAAATACATGCCTGGTATGATAGCAAAGGCCTTGAAGGCAAAACAGAGGCATCTACAGTGTGGAGACTGTATAAGTAGGAGATGGTTAAAAAAAAACAAAAAACCAAACCCCATACGTTTGAGACTAGAGCTATGAAGAATTCAACAATGGTCACTTAAAGTAGTGCAGATTTGGGAGCTGGTCAAAGCTGGGTGTACAGTAGCTAAAAGAAAATACAACAAATATCTAAAATACAGAAACGTTATTCATTTTAAACACATGAAATATAGTCTTCCTACAACAAGGAAGAAGGAACTATCAGAATCACTAGCATGTTCCTCCTGGCAAAGCAGAAGAAACGATAAATATCACTGTCCTTCAGGAGAGAAACTTGGGATGAGGACAACTTAAGAGCACCCCTTCTACTAGAGGCAGTGGGGTGCATCATCAGTGGGTCCCAGGGGAACAGTGTAACAATAAGCACAACAGCAGACAAAAGGCAGCACTAGAAGTTTTCCATATCACAAATTTTAAGTATATTATTAATGATATTTGTTCTGAGTTATCTAGAGAATTTGGACTAAATGTTACTTTCATTTTAACTGGATTAACCATACAAACTGTTGTAAATTAATTACACATTTAAAACTTTTAATAGACTAATAATAAATCCTTGGTATCTTGTGAAAGGTGTGTTCCCCTATTTGCACGTAAAGAAGATTTTGAGTGTTACATTCTCAAAGGATACATACATGAGTTTTCTCCTCTGCTGGTAAGATTTACATCTCTTCCTACAAATCATTATAAAGCTTTTCAGGTTGAAGCTGTTTCAGTTTAAAGCAATTAAATTAAGAATGAATGATGTATCAAATTCCACTAACTGGGACAAGAATACTGTTATATTAGGTGGTGCTTAATTTCTGTTTGTCTTCCCTCTGTCTTGTTCTTGATACTTGATTTTCCCCCCGTGACTCAATTGTTCTGATCTCAGAAGCAGAAAACTTTGTGCTGGTTTTACAACAGTGTTCTGGAAATTACCATTTTGTCTACTTTACAGGGTGGTCTTTCCTAGATGACCTAAAATTGGCAAAGGATGATAGCTGGAGATGGAGCATAACAAAATGCCTTGTTCTGTCATGCTGGAAGTTTATGGATCGCTTTGTAAAGCTAGTATTACAATCCATCCCAATTCAATCATTTAACGTAAATCCATTGCATTTTTTTAATCTTATCTCTCAAAATAACTGTGAACTAATTCTTCAGTTTTGGATATTCCTATTCTCTCCAAAGATTGGGGTGGGGTGGGAAGGGTTAGAAGCACAATACTTTAGTAAGCTTAGGAAATTGTGTAATGCCTTAAGACTCTTTAAATATTTTCTTCTTTGCTGACTGGAGCACTAATCTTTTTAACTTTCATGACTAAATCTCAGCCATGTAAGATATTTAAATAGTAATAAAATGTGATCTAAAAGGGCCACTGCTGAGAATTTATGGGAAAACTAGGAGTTAGAGGAAAAAATATAATGATTACATCAAAATAAGCAATTTCAAATCAGTAGCATATAAATGTCTTTAAAAGAGTTCTGACTTTTTTTTGGGGGGGAAAAATAACTTTGTTTCATTGACAAATGTAAATGTATTTGAAAGAAATTATTACTTTGGTGAGGTGCTAGTGATATGAGGAAGCAAAAGGAAAAAGAAAAGGTAATCTTAACTTTGTGCAGTTAAGAATGATACCTCAGCAGTCCTGATTAGATCAGCTTCACTGTATAATACATTGTATAAATAATGATGAAACAATATACTCTCTTATCTTTCTGTTTTAATCTTTTTGCTGTTGATGAGCTGTCTTTCTTCATCTGTGTTTCATAACATATGAGAAATGGTCTCTCATTTCAAGTCTAATTTATCCTCTGGCAGATGCCCACTCTCAGTGTTTGTTTACTATGGTATGGGTTATTCTCTTGATTTCAGGTTATTACCCAGTAATAAACCCATGTTTTTTTAAAAATACCTTTCAGCTCAAGCTCTGCTGTTACATAAAAATGCCGCGAAACTACCAGTTTCAGACTAGACTATTAAATATCAGCATTCTCTGTACCTATTTTGGGGCAGAAAAATTACGGAATACATTTTTCTTTAATCCAGCATTAAATTAACTTGTGTGCTAAATAATATAAATTGTCTGTGCAATGATTTGGATACAGGTGTTCCACCTGGTTAAAAGTATGTTCCACTATACTATACTATACTATGTTATATTACAATCTTGCAAAGTATAAGGCAAAATTATATTAAGTAATTTCTAATTAGGTAACACAATTAGGTAATTTCTGTGAGAAAGAATTAAGGTGGGATCTAAAATATATTATGATGTTTGTACAGTATTGTTTCTACTGCTAACTTACTCCCCCATATCTAAGTCTTCCTTTTTTTTTTTCTGAAGATTGTCATGACTTAATAAATATTAAGAATTCATATTCCTTATGTTTTCCTTCTTCTTTTCCTTGTGTCATCAAGGAAAAGTATTTTGAAAATGGAAAGCTAAAGAGGATTTACCCAACTTAATATGCAGAGTCATGAGGAAGATGAGGTAATATAACTCCTATTTTCTAGAAGGGGAAAATTGAAGACCCGAGGAACTACAGACCACTCAGTCTCACCTCCATGCCTGGCAAAATCTTGGAGCAGATTCTCCTGGAAAGCATGCTAAGGCACATGAAAAACAAAGAGGTGGTTGGTGACAACCAGCATGGTTTCACTAAGGGGAAATCCTGCCTGACTTATTTGGTGGCCTTCTATGATGGGACTACAGAACTGACGGACAGTGACAGAGCAGTTGACGTCATCTACCTAGACTTGTGCAAAGTACATGGCACGACATGTTTGTCTCTAAACTGGAGAGACATCAATGTGATGGATGGACCACTCAGTGGATAAAGAACTGGCTGAATGGCCGTAGGCAAAGAGTTGTGGTCAACGGTTCAATGTCCACTTGGAGACCAGTAACGAGTGGTGTCCCTCAGGGATCAGTGTTGGGACCTGTATTGTTCAACATCTTTGTGGGTGACTTGGACAGTGGGATTGAGTGCGTCCTCAGCAAGTTTGCCAATGACACCAAGCTGTGAGGTTCTGTTGATATGCTGGAGGGAAGGGAGGCCATCCAAAGTGACCTTGACACGCCTGTGAGGTGGGCTAATTCCAACCTTATGAAGTTTAACCAAGACAAGTGCAAGGTCCTACACCTGAGTCAGGGCAATACTAGGAACAGCTACAGGCTGGGCAGAGAAGAGATTCAGAGCAGCCCTGCGGAGAAGGGCTTGGGGGTGTTGGTTATTGAGAAGCTTAACATGAGCCCACTTCAGTGTGCGCTTGCAGCCCAGAAAGCCAACCGTATCCTGGCCTGCATCAAAAGCAGCATGACTAACAGGTCGAAGGAGGTGATCCTGCCCCTCTATGGTGCTCTCATGAGACTTCACTTGGAGTATTGTGTACAGTTCTGGTGTTCTCAATAGAAAAAGGACATGGAGCTATTGGAGCAAGTCCAGAAGAGGGCCACGAGGATGATAAGAGGACTGGAGCACCTCCCATATGAAGACAGGCTGAGGAAGTTGGGGCTGTTCAGCCTGGAGAAGAGAAGACTGCATGGAGACCTCATAGCGGCCTTCCAGCACCTGAAGGGGGCCTATAGAATGCTGGGGAGGGACTCTTCACTGGGGACTGTAGTGGTAGGACACGGGGTAATGGCTTTAAACTTGAACAGAGGCAGTTTAGATTAGGTCTAAGGAAGAAGTTCTTTACAGTGAGGGTGGTGAGGCACTGGAATAGGTTGCCCAGAGAAGTTGTTAATGCTCCATCCCTGGAGGTGTTCAAGGCCAGGCTGGACAGAGCCTTGGGCGACATGGTCTAGTGTGAGGTGTCCCTGTCCATGGCAGGGGGGTTGGAACTAGATGATCTTAAGGTCCTTTCCAACACAAACCATGCTATGATTCTACGAATAGTTGTCTGGTTTTCAGAACAAGGCAAAATTTAAGCAAAGCTATTTAATTTTCAACAACTGAGAGACAGTGAAACCTCGGGTGTTTATAAATGGCCTGGATGGTTAAAGGAAAGAAACTTCAGGAGTAAAACCTAAATACTTTATTTAGCAGACCTTTTGCAGAGCCTTTTTCTGTTTCATAGGTTCTCTCTGAGTGCCCTGTGTGTCAAGTATGTTGAAGAATGTTAACTTTTTTAACCACTCTGGTTTCTGAAGACATATAAGAGTACCCTGTAGGTTCTATCTTTCTTTTCTAAATAATATTTTCCTTTCACTTTTTTTTTGAGAATCTGTTTCGCCTCTTTGGAAGATCAAATGCCATCTTTCAAAGCCCTTAAAGTCATCGACTCAACAATAGATTTTCTTTCCCTCCTTTCATTATCCTAACATTTCCTTGCTTTATTATTGACCCCATATATGCATCACTGCAATTCTTTCATGCAATGAATCTTGTATTTTAAAACAACATTGTATATCTTAAGTTTTATTAAAGTGTATCATGTGGCTGAAAACAGACAGTTGACTTGATAGTTCAAAACCAGAGGGAATCTGTTTGTTTGTTATCAGGAAAACATTTTGGTTTTTATGACATATAGGAGAGAGACACTCAGAATACCTGAGGAGCTGCATAATAATTCAATACTATTCTGTAGTCAGGACATCTCCCAGTGAAAATACCGGTTTTGTTCTCCTCTGCAGTGAAAAGTTAGAAAAGATTAATTGATCAAAACATCATCAAAGAGAAAAGTGAAACTGAGAACTGAGAACCATTTGTGGTGAAAAAACTGCCACAGCTAGATAACTTTGTTAAAAATAGTGTTATGATTAGGGTAGCTGTGAACATGATAGTGTGTGGGGTTTCAGAATATCAGTGAAGCAAAAAAGAGATAGCTAATTGTCTAATTTCTTTCCAATTTAGGTTCTTATATGAATAGCTACAATTCTGAGGTCTTTGGACATTAGTACAGCATTATTTTTTTTCTGAAACATGTATCAGTAAAGCAAAAGATCTGTATGAACAGGCTTCAGATTCCATGTCATTTCATATCAGCTATAGCTATTTGTAGAGTGTAAACTGGATGTCAGTTTGCTTAGATACTATCTTCTCGTTCATTCTCAACAATACTGTAGGGAATGCAAGACCTGCATGTTAAACATCATCTTTATAAGTAGACAGTATCAAAGGCAAAGAGGTATACTGCATACATCTTCTAGATAATCAGTATTAGTCTTTAACTATTGCTTTTTAAAATACAAGATTTCCTTCTAAAGCCCATTCCATTTTGCATGCACCACTGTTTATATCAAGATAGCTATGAAATGTCTTAAAGTCAGTTTCAGAGTTGACAGGATTATTGCTTTCCCCCCCCCTCTTTTTAGCGTTTGTGCCTGACGCCACTCTGCACAAGAGTAGTGGTTTTATTTCAGAATCCTCTTACTGATAATACCGTGGGAGCAGCTGTTCTCAGAGAATTTTCTCTAAAGCATGAACATGAGAAGAACATGAAGGGGAGTCAGGAAGACACATTGTGATTCATAAGAGCTTATCTCAGCATGTGGGAGAAAACCAAGATAGTTAAAATAGACAAACAAGTCTTTCAGAGAGCTGATGTAAATGGTCCTTGAGCAATCTTAATGTTGGTGTGAAAAGGAGGAGTCATGGCTCAAAACTAAATCTATGTGTACATATCCATACTTAAAAAAAATCTGTGTATTTATAAGATTAGAAAAAGAGTTACAAGCAAAAAAACCCCACATTTTTTTATTTTATAATTATTATTATTGTGTATGACCCTGTATTGTTCATTGCAATGAAAATTACTTTTATAGTATAAAATGCTGAAACACCTTTCTTTCTATGAGAACACCTCATTTGACTTTGTCTATCCTTAGGTGGTTTAGAATCAATTGTATAATAGGAAGGCAAGGAATCATATCTTAAAAACTTTTTAAAAAGATTAACATTCACTCCACAATTAGTTTTATTTTCCCACTGGGAAGTGGTAAGATAAGATACTATCAAAAGAGTAATGGGGCATTAAATACCATATTCAAATTCTGTTGAAGCCACTTCATTACCTGCCAGTTGTATTTTAGGAGTGCTAGTAGGATCAGCTATATGTTTGTAACAGACCTGAATTTCCTTGTAATAGCTAATTACCAGAGAAAATACACAATGTGTGTCTGTGACTCTCACAGCTGTGTCACTAGTATCTCTAACTGAGCAGAGGAGCATGCACTGCCTGCAGTATAATTTCTTTAATTCAGAACAGAATTATGTCGGTGCTAACTTCTCTTACTTCACTGATATTTTAGAGAGCATGTTTGGGGTGAGTCCTTGCTTTTCCAGATTAGATATATTTGAAAGTATGTCTCTTCTGCCAAATAATTTAGATTCTTGGTTGCTAGGCTTCTAATAGATTGCTTTGGAAAAATTTTCATTTACTCTTGGGCTTTCTTTTTGTCTAAATTCTTCCTTACAAAATAATTTTTACTTTTGTCTTTTTTTTTTTTTTTTCTGGGAATACTTCACGTAAGAAAACCCTTCCATTTACCCTTCCATTTTACGGCATAGACACTGTGGCATTGTGGTTTTTTTGTGCCCTATATAGTCACCTGCTGCTGTCTCAGAAGACTTTTTGTCCTAGAGCTTTCTCATAAACTGACAGGACTTGCACAATATGTAATTCATTCTCTTATTTTAATTTCATAAGAAACATCACTCTGGTCAACAACAGCACAACCTCATTTGACTATTATTTTTAAATGTAAAAACACAGAAGATAATACTGATGTCTTAGGACTGCAAAGTCACCACATGGGAGTTACTTCAGTGAAGTGTGAGTGCATTGATTTGCTAAAAAGGGTGATAATCCTAGGCAATGTGGACATGACTCTCTTAGCTTGGGGGCAGACCCTGCTTCCTGGATTAGTTGCATTTAAGGATATGGATGTAACTCCAGAGGCCATTACTAGCAAGGTGAGTAGGAGACAAACCCTGTACTGGTGAGTCCTTTACCTTAGTTTTCTTCACTCTTAAAGCTGACTTCACACTGTAACTGTTCACTCTGTATCAGAACCATGTATCAGACTAAATGTGATTACAGGGAGGGTGATTTTGCTTTTTAACATTATCCAGTGACACAATTTCTATTTTACAGGAACTTATAAGGAACATATATATGATACATAAACTTACAGATTATGTGTGAATGGATTCTGGAGTCAGGTTCCTCAGGTTTTGCAGCTCATTTGAATCCATGTCAAAGGTTTCCTCAGGGCTCTATTTTCTCAGTTTGTTTTAGGCTGGGAATTCTCAACCACTTAAATGTTGTTAAACTAACCAGGAAAGAGGCTGTCTAGACATCTGATAGTATCTTACATTTTATACCAGTGGATCACAAAGTGCTTTATAAACAAATAGAATACTAATGGTTTAATGCCATTCAGGAATCACTTAACTCGGCTTTGACTTACAGCAATCTGAGGTAAAACAGACCATTTAGAATAAGACACATAAAATACTGCCTATTAATTATTTCAGGATGATTTACCATAAGTATACACACTTTCACTGATGGGATATAATTTACTGTGTCATGTGTACCAATATAAGTAGGCATAATACCATTACCCATCTTGATGCTTTGTCCTAAACAAAGATTAGATAATTTTATCATCTGGATATTTGCATAGTTCATATGAAATAAGATACTGCTAGCAGCTCATGAGGGGTGTGGTATTATTTTGTACATCTCCGATACCAGTTTGGAACCAAGATATCACTGTTGCTTGTCCAATAGACTATATAAAAGATTAATGCAAGCGAAATGTGTATACAAACTATCTCACTCCCAAGGATGCTTCCCCTCGCCCCTATTTAGTATTATTTGTCTGAAAGCTATGAAAGTATATACTTGAAATTTTCATTTATCACTGGTAGAAAGAAAAAGAGAAAAATACAATTAATTTGTGTTGCTTTAAGTAAGAGAGGATGAAGAAAGGAAGCACCTACATTACAGAGTAACATTTTAATAAGTACTGTGACTGTTTATCTTAGAAGTGATTTCATATGAGTGCAGGTTACGAGTAGACAGAATTATTCCTCACCTGGTCTGCATATCCAGAATAATTTTCAAAGGAAATTAACTGCATGATCAGAGTAGGAGCCATGGCGTACTCGAACACACACCTCAGTAAGGATGATCAAGATACCAGGATATTAGGTTACAGGGTGAGCATACTTTCTCTGCAGTTGGGCTGTAGTCCAAGTGCCCAGTCTGGAAAAAGAGCTGTAGGATATTCCTGTGTCTTGTAATTTAGCTGTGATTACTCACACAGTCAGGTCAATGATGTTACTGTCAGATAGTTAAAATTTCCTATCTGACGTGAAAGCTGGCAAGAAAAATGTTCTTGCCTTTGAACTTATATAGGCATTTTTAGTAACCTTACATTCCTAACAATCAATTTAACCATTTTAAATGATTGAAAATGCTGTGTCTGTTCATAGAACACAGAGCACTTATTTCCCATGATCTTGGGTACAGCTTTCTATCCCCATTTTGGGTACTGTACCATATTCAGACAGACTTCATTAGAGCACCTGTCAGAGGAACTGAAAAGGGAAAAAGTGTAGAGGCATTGTGTTCAAAATTAGTGAACAGTAGCCAGGGAAGAGAGCTTTAGGAAGCAGTTTACACCATTGGCACTGTGTGGCTGCAGAAAACAAGGCTGACTGTAGGGTATTTGGTTAGTTTTCCACTCTGAAATTAAGTATTTGGGAATACATGAGGAGTGGATTTATGTGACTTTTTTGCAGTTTATGAACAATAAGTTATTATTTAAAAGTTAAAAGCTAAAAGCTAAATTCTATTCAACTGAAGCAATATTCTGTGTATGCAATTTGAGAACCTAATTATATCATAGTGCTTTAAAAAAAAATTGTTTTCCTTTGTGTGTCATTTGCCATTGAAAAAAAAAAAAAAATCACCAAAATTAAATACAAAGAGAGAGTTCTTTCTTATTTTTTCCCAAGTAGTATATCTGTCTGGATTACTTTTTGGGCCCTCTGGAAAATCCAAGTGTTTTTGCAGCTGATGCACTTGAAGTAATTAAGTGATGGGAATTCATCCTACCAAATTAAAAATGAAGCCGATTAAAAGAATAGAATTTAATTTTAAATTTCATTCTTTACACAGTCAGGTACTAATGTTTTGTAGTGCAGAACTGCTATAATTTGAAAGAAATGCATAATATAACTACATCAGTTTAAATTATTTTAACTGGGCTTAAAGAGCTATTTCTGGTTTAAATTTCTTAAAAACAGATGTTTTGTTATGCAATACCATAGTATTATATTTTTGTTGACACACTACATATCCTGCTTTGTGAACAAACAACTAACAAAGTCAGTAAAAGAATTCCTATGATCTATAATAAACTAAATATTCTTACGTGACAGTGTACATGACAAAAGATTTAAACATGAGATATTTTTACTGGGAAGTTCACTAATTGGATGTGAAGTTAGAAACACTTCTTGAGTAGCCAGAAGTGGAATCCATCATGAAAAGATTAAAATGTAATAAGGCTTTCTACCAAGGGCATACATTAACATGTTATGAACAGTTAAGAAATGTTTCTTTAAAGTTCTCCAGTAATGAAACTTCTATGTTTGTAAAATATCAAATCAAATTCTTTTAATAATAGTTGATAATAATAGTAAGTGACATTGGAAAAAGATTGTAGGCTTTGGATTGGATTAATGGCATAAGCCTTTTATTCTAACTCTTCTTGTCATTAAAAGAAGAGAGACCAGGGGAGTGCAGTCTACTTATCATAGGGATGTATACAAAACTAGTACTTTAAACAATGAGCTTACATATGCCTTAAGAATCTATAAATGTCAACTACTCAGTAGACACCCTAAATCCACTCTGTTATATAGGATGTTTGCTCTAGTGAGCAGTACTGCTCATCATTCTCTTTAGAACAAATAGAAATAAGATTTGGAATATATATACATTTTATTGTCATTCTATAGATTTCTGCTTAATTAGGCCCTGAGCATATAAATTAGGAAGATTTCTAAGGGTTCCTAATATATCTGCTGACTGGGCAAAAAATATGAGCATACTGAATGTGGAACTGTTCTCATTTTGACAAATGAGCGGGCCTCAGTGCCTCAGGCATCACATCTGTGCCCCACTTCTGCACAGTTTCTTGCTGTCTTTGGGCAAATATCTAGAATATCTGTCATCTTCTACTGTGCATATTTCTGATTTTAAAGAAAGTTCTATTTCATAACAACAATTTGCGAAAAAGTTGGGGGGAAGTTCTTTGGTTTTGTTTTTGTTTTTTTTTTTTAATAATTTGCTGTCTCAGCACACCCCCATCTCCAAGGAGATGCCTGAAGCATGGGATTAGGGCTGCCTCAATGCGCCCAGCTGACTGCTCCTGGCTGGGGTGATGGGAGGGGTCCTGGCTGCCAGGCCCCTGAGGTCCCAGTGCCTGGTCCCTGGGGAGCCACCCATCCTTACTGAGCCTCAGCACTCCACTGCTAGGTTGTACAGAAGAGATGAAAATACAGTTCTTAATGTATTACTGAGCTGGTTGGAAACTTTCAATTACAGTCATAGATTCTAAAGATTGTAGTCAAATTAACAGAAAATTAAAAAAAAAAAAATTTAGAATGGTTTTGGAATTTTAAATAGAAATACCTGAAACTTCATGCCTGGATTTTCCTTTTTTATACAGAATTTTCATTGTTGCCTAAAGACAAACCAGTGCTAGCTAACACGAATATACTCAAGACTGTGTAATAGAGTAGATGTACTTTTATGTATATATTT
>NW_009944978.1:0-3239 GCF_000696875.1 Nestor notabilis | reverse complement strand
AATCCTTGACCCCCAAAGAGGGTCCTGTGGTTTTAAAATCAGACCATTGTCAGTGACACAGCTGCACAACAATGTGCTGAATCTCAAGACCCATCCGCTCCTTAAGCCTTTTCAATTCAGCAGTAGGATTAAAGAGAAAACCATCTGGACTCACCCTGACCTTAATCCTCATTCCCCCAGCCATGTTGTCACTCTCAATATGCTCAGATACTCTCCTGGCAGGACTGTCAGTGTCCATGTGGGCTAACATCAAGAGGTAACAGTCTAAGTGCTGAACAGTCCAGAGCTACTTCTACCTAGGAGCCCAGATCTAAGCTCCCCATGAAGCAACAAACTTCCCTAGAGAGCAAGTCTCATTCCCAAATGGGCCCATTGTTCCTTACTGCAGGAAGTATTTGTGATGATGTTTACTAAGGGGCAATATTGGGTTTTGAAATATACATATGTGGCATTAGATCATTAAAAGCAATCTGAGGTTCACTGTATTTCTAACTGCAAACACTTACATAAATACATAGCTTGCATACACACACACACAGGTTTTCTATGGCATTATAATCCTTGAGCTCATATGCAGTATCTTAGGAAGATGGTTTGGCTTTACTTTCTCAAAACATGTCAAATTAGATCACTTTTAAGCTTAGTAGAAGTGCATTACAAGGTAGAAAGAACAGTGGTATTAAAACTTGTCCTAACAATAGTAGGAGTGACTTGAAAAAAGTCAGTCATTCTTTGTGATGCTCTCTTCCACCACTCCCAGCTTTACTCTTTCTTCCACCTCTCTTTTCATCTTTTCTTTCTCTTCCCTTTTCCCCCTTTTTGCCAGTGACATTCTTTTGGCGTTCTGCACTGCTTCCATCCAGAGCTGCTTGAGCTGCACTCTTCTCTGAAAAAAAACCCAAAAGAAAACAGGCCACGTTTCTTTGTGTGACTTTTGTTTCTCTGAAACAATAAACTGGAAGCATGTACAAGACTCAAGGAAGTTCCTATTTTGGAGTAGTTTATTAAATGTGATGTTAACAGACACAACTTTTGGGTAGCTGTGGCTACCTACTCACCTATAAACTTCCTAGCAAACAATGAGTATGTATGGAAGTCTAAATGACACTTGTTTCTTCTAGAAAATTTATCTGAGAATGTATTAATCCTGCAGTTAATACTATTAGATACTTCAGAACTCAGATAAACATTGAGATTTTTGCTTACAAAGTACAAAATAAATGCTAATCACATTGTACTACAGCAAACAGGGAAAAGGAATCAGGAAAGGGGGTGGAGGGCATCAGAGCCTCTCAGAGCAACAGACTGAATTGCTAAAACTCATCTGAGGGAATTTCAGGTCATTTTAAATCAAGGACATGATGGGAGAGAAAAATGACATAACAAAGGAACAAACAAAAACCTTTCTACCTCAAAATTGACTAGACAGGGAGACACTACTGAGGAATTTTGTTTATTACTGAGAAAAAATGTGTCTACAGGAAGGCATTCACACTTGTACTGAATTGAAGTCACTGAATCTGAATTTAATGAAATTTGACATTTGTCATACAGGAAAAGGATTGAACAAACAAAAACCTTTCTACCTCAAAATTGACTAGACAGGGAGACACTACTGAGGAATTTTGTTTATTACTGAGAAAAAATGTGTCTACAGGAAGGCATTCACACTTGTACTGAATTGAAGTCACTGAATCTGAATTTAATGAAATTTGACATTTGTCATACAGGAAAAGGATTACCTCAAAGAAGCAGTAACTTAAATAATCACTAATTAACATCCTAACATCACCCAGCTGTATCCATAATGCATTAAATATTCAAACACAAGGTAGTAAAATTCTGTTTTCTAAATGAATGTACTTTTTTTCATGTTTAAGTCCTTTAGTGTACAGCTGCCATATTACCCACCATTTGTCCTTTCAGTTTTATGTCTATTCTGTTCTGTTCTATAATATTTTGATTCTATGCAGAGCCCATACTGGTAAGCATGTATGTTTGATATAGCTTATCTCCAATGGGACAGACCCCACTATTCCAAACACACAGGGTTTTCTATGTATCCAGATTTAAAAGTCCCATTCAAGGCAGCTGCTAAAAGACAGATCAATTACAGAACTTCTGTGAATACAGCAGTTCTATACCCACCTCACAATTGACAGATTTCTCATTCAATCTATGTGAGCATCTGATATAATTAAAATAGTGTGATTTCTACCTTGCTAGTCTTCTACTGTGAGGTAGTACGTGGCTTCATTTTTATGAGCACAAGTGTGGTTTCCAATAAGCACAGTGGTGTGGTAACAACAACTCCATGAATAAAAGTCAGAAATCTTATTGATTTCTCTTCTAATATACAGGTACAGGTGATTAAGTGGTAGAGCTTCTACCGAAAGCTCCACCCTACCTAACTTGTTTGATCTATAGTGGTCTTTCAGCCTGGAAAATTGTCTATTGATGTCCACAATAGCTAACCTTAGTCCTAGAGAGAGTATTTCCTTTGCTCTGCACTCACCTTAAAGATTCTTTTCTCCTGAAGTTGCGAGTAATGACCAAGTAGCAGCTCTCTTAAAGCTGGTGGGTTTACAAAGATCACAGCTATTCAAGTGAATGAACTGAACCTTCTTATTTAAATTCTTTTGTAAAACACATTTTACTGGTCGATTACATGGAAGGCATTCCCCAGTCAGTATACAAGCACAAACCACTGTACTCAGATCGTAATGACGGGCAGACTTACCCAGCAATCCCAAACACTCCTGCCTATGCCTCTCATTCCAGGATTTCTTTTTGCAAATATCACTGCAAGTGGAGACTTCGTGACAACACTGGCAAGCTGAGAGCTGAACACCAACTGAACGTCAGCACTGTTAGCATTATTTAAAGAAAGATAGTCTAGAACAAAGATAGCTGTAAAATGAAAGCACATTGTTGTTTGGTTAGTGCTTTCCTCAAGCTGAAAGCATGTTTGCAGATCACAGTAAAAATGAATTAAAATGGCTACAATACATAAATAAGAATGTTCAACAATAATGCTCAGCAATAAAGGAACAGGAGTCTCTGTAGTTTATCACAGGGGTCTGTGGGGAGCAGACTGCATACCAGCTGCAAAGCCAGCCCCCAGAAAAGCCAAGTGTCCTAGGGAGAAAAATGACTGAGCTTTTACCAAACCAACATTCACATCCTTCCATACACTAGCACACTGCATGCTTTAGTGTATACTCGGCCTGGAGATGTCT
>NW_009944977.1:44832-45222 GCF_000696875.1 Nestor notabilis | reverse complement strand
CCCTAACTATCCTATGATTCTAAGTGTTGTTTATATAAGTTCAATGACACATTAGAAGTGCTTGATGACAGATGTTTTAGGTGATACATATTTTTCTTTGTAAAGTAGTGTAATCTGAGTGCCACACTGACCTTTGTGTTAGACTTAAGTGCATATTTGGGGAATGAAGCTAGTCAATAAAGATCTTTTTTGATAGTAATTCTGAAAAACTCTAAGTGCATCAGACCACAGTATTTTTCCTCAGCACTGATGAAATCAGCAACAGGTGTGTCCTGGGTTCAGCTACAGCAGTCATTTTTTCTCCTCCTTAGTAGCTGGTGCAGTGCTGTGGTTTTGACTTTCAGCCTGGGAACAATGCTGATAAAACCGATGGGTTTAGTTGTTGCGCAA
>NW_009944977.1:34915-44614 GCF_000696875.1 Nestor notabilis | reverse complement strand
TTGTGTCCTCTCCCCTTGTTATTTCTCTTATCATTATTATTGGTAGCAGTAGTGGTTTGTATTATACCTTAGTTACTGGAGTGCTATTATCTCAACCCGTAGGAGCTACATTCCTCCAATTCTCCTGCCCATCCCTCTGGGAGCGGGGGGAGGAAGGAAGAGCAGGGGGAGTGAGCGAGCGGCTGCGTGGTTCCAGGTTGCTGGCTGGGCTTGAACCACGACAAGGTGCACAAGCTGAATCATTTTCACATAAAAGAAGATTCTGGGTGCATGAACCTTGTTAATAGAACTAGCTATATTAATTTCAACTAAGTCAGAATCACAAGGAAGAGGGAAACATAAGAAAAGTGCTTCAGAAAAACAATGATCAGGAAATATAAATATTAGTTTTCCTTTGGATTAGAAAAAAATAAACGAACAAAAACAATCCAGTTATAAAATAAATTTCTTTGTAGTAAAACCTTCAAAACCTGGTTTCTTCTTGTAAACAAAAAATATTAGAACAAAACCACTGGCCACTGCATGCAAACAAGTCTCCCAGAATAGCCACCACTTCAGATGTATCTGTTGATTATTTTTATGGAGTCCATCACACTTTGGATATACTTCTAAGTTATTATATTAGTATAAAACAGTAAGCTACCATTAACTTCCACATGATACTTTGATTTATCTGAGCTCTGTTGCACACAGGCCTGTCTTCCAACACTGAATTAATATGACACAAACTTTTAGTTTGCTTGTTTCCCCTTCACTTAAAAAAAATGATATTTTCTCCATATATGCAGATCTTTTACGAATTTATTTCCAGATTAAACTTTCAGGAATGCTCAACCACTGTAAACTGAGTACTCAGTGCCCCAAAGTAACTTAGCTTTCCGGGAGGCACATATCTAGGTGAGATCCTATAGCCAGTACAACAGAGGAACTCAAAGAATTTTAATGTAGCTACTCTGACTTCTTCTCTGACTCTTGAGAGCAGAATAAGATCCCAATGCTTAAGGAGGAGTACAGTACTACTTTGCATGGAGATGCATCTATTTTCTATGGAGAAACTTGAATTCCAAGTAAAGAACAGAGCTTAAGAAAAAACCCCAGCAATTTCAGAATTATCGAAATATTACACCATATTTGAAGCACTCTAACTTGTTATCTACCTTCAGTAAATGTTCTCTCATCTTCAAACTGTATGCATCAAAGAATTACTAATATATATAGATTATCTATATGGAATCACAGACTGGTTTGGTTTGGAAAGGACCTAAAGCTCATCCAGTTCCAACCCCCTGCCACAGGCAGGGACATCTTCCACTAGACCAGGTTGCTCTAAGCCCTGTCCAGCCTGGCCTTAAATGCTGCCAGCAATGGGGCAGCCACAGCTTCTCTGGGCAACCTGTGCCAGCGCCTCACCACCCTCACAGGGAACAACTTCTGCCTAAATTCTCATCTCAGTCTCCCCTCTGTCAGGTTAAAACCATTCCTCCTTGTCCTGTCACTACAGGCCCTTGAGAAAAATCCCCCTCCAGATTTCCTGTAGCCCCTTTAAGTATTATAAGGCTGCTAGAAGGAATATACACACACATATAAACACACGCATACACACACATGAACTTTTGTATACATATATGTATACAACATATACATGTATATATACATATATATAAAGTTCCTAGTTGAGTACCTCAAAGAAAATGTCACTCATTAACTGGATGCATAGAAAAGCTCCATACCTCCTTTTCCCTTAAGACAACATGGGAAAGATGGGGACACTATCACGTTATGGTTTTTCAGCAACATCTCAGCAAATCCATGGAACTGCCCCTAAACTACTGATCATATTCCTCTGAAATCCTTCCTCAGCTTTTCATCCTCTTTTATAAGGTGCTGCACTGGAAATCTGCGTCACTCCTGCTCTAATTGGTTCATAACAGACTAATTCTTGTGCAGCCAGGTAAGATGTTCTAGTTACATCTCTAAAGTGGAAATATGGATACTCATCCTACAAGGGAGTTCTTCAATTTAATTATTTGTGGAATATTTGAGATGGTGAGGGGAGAAACTATTAACCTTCATGAACCTTCTTTAAATGCAATTGCTTACTTAGCATTGTGATTTCTTAATAGGGGATATTCTGTTGTGGATTGGGTTTTAAAGAAAGAATGCAAACAGCTCTAGGCAGGCATGGATACCTACAGAACTTTATTTTTACAATCTTTCTTTTTTTACCTCTTATTTTAGGTTTCTCAGTAGTCTAGACAGGTTGTGGGGTTTTTTTGTTATACATGCAGGTTTCCCCTGGGATTTTTAGAAAAGGCTATGCAATAGAGGAACTGTAGGCACTGGAACAACCTGAGACCCATGTTTTATCTGTGTGTTTATATACACAGGTAAATGTACACACACATATATAAAATCTCTATCATAAGCAAAGTTAGACCCATACTGTTTCAGCTCTACCTTCTCAAAGCATTAAAATGCTCCACAGGCAATAAGAATTTTAGTGCAACTGCACTCACAAACACATACAGCTTCTTTCACAGTCTTGGAGATGCCTGAACATCTCACGTCCACAGTTTTGTCAGTATCCTGTATCACATTATCCATCATAGATACATAAAGCTACTAATACAACTTAAGAAAAAGGCATCAGGAGCATTGCTTGAGGCTGCAGATTCACTCGCTCAAGCTTTTTGTTTGTTCACTGAACTGGTACACATTTCTTGGTTGATTTGTTTGGGCAACTATGTATGGAAGTTAAAAGAAAACGTAGGGAAGAAATACCTGGGCTCTGTAGGAGACAAATAGGCGAAACACCTACTGTGTTGCCTACTACCAGAAAAGCAGTCACTGTGGATCCACCCTGATGTCACAGTCTACTCCTACAGCTTGCACCCTTACTTCAACGAGGAGCTGAGCCAGGACCCTGGAGAACAGCAGTCTGCTCGCTATCTGAGGGAAGAAGTCTGTCCCCACTCAGTAGAAGTGAAAACTGGGAAATTATGAGGGATTTCTGTTTCGGTTTGGTAAGACGTTCCTTTGGTTTTGATTTGTTTGGGGTTTGTTTGGGTTTTTTTTGCATTTTGTGTGGGGGTTTTTTGTTGGGATTTTTTTTTTTTGTTTGGTTTTTTGTTGTTTTTTTTTTTTTATGCTTCTCTCAATGGCTGTTCAGCAGCTAAGGAAATGAGCTCTGTCTTTACTTCCAGTGCTTTTCCTTCTCTTCTTTCACATTGATAAGTGTCTTTTCAACTCTCAGCTGTTCTCTAGACTGTAGTATCACCATTCCATTTTTTTCTCCTGCCCTGATCTCATGTATTTTATAGGCTCCAGCCACTTAGTCCACTCTAACAGCTTTAAAGTTTATCCTTTACCTTCCCTTCCTTGCATTTCAATTTAGACAATTCCATTCTAAATAATACATCATGATCTATTAAGCAAAATCCCCTGATACTAATATGTATTTACATTACTTACCTATTCAGAAAGTCTATACATCATCCAAAGAGGTATTTCACATTATTTTCAGAGCTGAATCTAATCTATGGCTGTATTATTCTATTTTCTATTTCTGCAATACTTGTTTGACTACGGTATGATATTGTCCCTAATGACAGATTATTTCTCCTGCTAGGTAAGTAGATCAATATTTTGCCTTAATTGTAATAGTCCTGCTGGAATGTTGAGTGTTCTTAGTTGAGGAGAAACCAGACTGATGAGGCTTCATTAAAAAAAAATGATACCTGAAAAAAGGCTTCAGTAGTGTCAGTAACTTCATTATTATCTTCATTTAGTTTAACTGAATTATATTTAAATCCTCCCAAAATTACAAGGTGTTAAACTATGTATAAAGTTAAGACACAGCACAAGGCCTGAGATAGAAAGATTTGACACCTTCTTAGATGACAGATTAAAGCTAAAACAAAACAATTTTTTTCTGAAACATGAAGAATGGAAAGCACATAAATGAGTTGATTTCTTCATCATGGAAACCATGTATCTGTGGCTGTGAGATACACCATTACCTGAGTACTTGACAAGAGCATTAATCACTCTACATATCTGCTGACAGTAAAGGATTTAACTCATTCTTTCTGCTTACTGTATTTCATCTAGTCATCAAAAATTCACTGTAACATCCATTCTTCTGCAATTTAGATTCCAACCCTGCTGAGGAGAACTAGCATTACCTTTTCCACAACTAATTTCTATGATGCCCAAAGAAACATATCTCTGAATTTTCTGACCTTCAACCTCATTTTCTGCCTGGAAAAACTGACATCAGTTGTTGTTCTAGTCAATTCAAGTGCTGATGATCTTAAATTTTATATCTAACTAGAAAAAAAATATTTAGGATATGCTATAGAAACCACACACAAAGTTATCAGAAACACTCTTGTAATGGTGGATATCTTTGTCATATGCAGTGGATACAGTTGTCAGTGCCAATGTCATTCTCTGAGGAGAAAATACACACAATTTTCCCTGGCACAGGGCCATGGGTTGGGTTTTATTTTTTTCCTCTCCTCTTTCTTTTCATTTTCGATGTACCACAGGTGCTTGTGGGAAAACTACTATTCGAAGCTAATCATGTTCACTGCGATAAGATGCTAAGAGGCAACTCAGGGAGGGGAATGACAAAACGCATTTGCATAGTTTGCACTACAGATTTTATCTGATTCAGGAAGAAAGGCCTGTGAGGCTTAGAGCATTGTCAAAACCTGTAAATATAAAGGTGTCTTTGATATTTCTTAAAGTGCTAAGTAAAAGGTCCTTTGGATTCCGAGTTAAAGCCAGACTGATGAATTTAGTCTTCATAGCCTTTGAGTTAGCTTTGGAGGGAAAGTGTGGTATGAGTAAACTATATAACCTTGAAAAGAGTTTCAGTTACTTCATTAGAAGAAACAGCTCGTTCAGCTCTGGACTTTCCTGATTGCATTCAACTGCAAACACACAAGACTTCTGTAGCAAATTCAAAAATAAATATACACACAGAATAATATTTTTTTTGCTGTTTGGTGGAAAGTCACTAGATTACCACCAAGAACTTTTTCTGTATTTATACCTAACATGTAGAAGTATTGCATTGTTATAACATACATGTGAAATGGTTCGTTTGGTGCTTTCTTCTGCCTCGGTTGATCCAAGTATCTCACTTCAGTATACATTCAGAGAGTTTCCTAGATTATGATAGCATAGTTTGTGCTGGAAGGGGCCTTAAAGACCATCCAGATCCAACCCCCCTGCCATGGGCATGGACACCTTCCACTAAAGTAGACCAGCTTCACCCCAAGGCCACCAGTGGAGGAGGGACAGCTCTCAGCTGCCAGACCCCCAGGAGGGAGGACATGCTTGAGGCCCTGCTACTACTTCATCTGGACATCATTCATCTATACAAGTACTGCAAAGATCAGGCTATGTGGGGATAGAGACTTCCTCTCTCCACAGTCCCAACTCACTCCCATATCTGCTCACAGCCCAGAAAGCAAACTATGTCCTGGGCTGCATCAAAAGGAGCATGACCAGCACATCGAAGGAGGTAATCCTGCCCCTCTACTCAGCTCTCATGAGACCCCACTTGCAGCACTGTGTGAGGTTCTGAGTCCCCAACATAAGAGGGATATGGAGCTGTTGCAGCAAGTCCAGGGGAGGCCATGGGGATGATCAAGGTCTGGAGCACCTCCTGCATGAAGAAAGGCTGAGAAAGTTGGGGCTGTTCAGCCTGGAGAAGAGAAGCTGAGTGCAAACCTTAGAACAGCCCTCCAGTATCTGAAGGGGGCCTACAAGGATGCCAGAGAGGGGCTCTTCATCAAGGACTGTAGTGATAGGACAAGGGGGAATGAGGAAGTTCAGGTTAGCTATAAGGAAGAAGTTCGTCCCTGTGAGGTGGTGAGGCTCTGGTACAGGTTGCCCAGAGAGGCTGTGGCTGCCCCATCCCTGGCAGTGTTCAAGGCCAGGTTGGATGGGTCTGGGAGAACCCTGGTCTGGGGGGAGGTGTCCCTGCCTGTGGCAGGGGGTTGGAAGTGGATGAGCTTTAAGGTCCCTTCCTACCCAAACCATTCTATTATTCTATATATATGCTTTGAAAAACACTGAAGAGAAAGAATACTTAAACTTTCAAAAAGTGCTTTGGAATATTAAGCTAATCACCTACTCTGAGCAGGGTAAACACAGAGCACGATTTAGTGCTGCCATTACACTTATCATGGTGAGAAACTAGCCATCAGAGATAATGGAAAATCTACCATTGAAGCCCAGGATACCTCTAGCTATTAATAAAAGATCTTCAAACACACACATTACCTTTGCACCTAGTAACAACAGACTACATGAATTGATATACAAGTGGGGATGCATAAGACAACCTTAGGAGTCAACCTGCAATCACTGGGACCAATTTACAAATAATGTTTTATTCTTTTAAGAATATTTAAAGCCTTTCAGTAAGGAAAATTGCTCTTTCTGGGGAGATTAGTCCCCTGAAACTGAGTTTTACCCTCATTTCATATAACCAATTAATAAAACAAGGTACAGATCCCCTATAAGTTCCAGCTGATCAGAGAAAGCTCATCATGTATCCTTCTACAGATCCACACAGAGAGTTTAGATATTCTTTCCTTTTCCTCTTTTGTTCCCACCCCCTCTTTTCTTCTTCTCCACCCTAAAATTCCTGAAATAATTTTTTTGTCTCAGTGTCCTGGGTTCAGCTACAGCAGTCTTTTTTTCTCCTTCTTAGTAGCTGGTGCAGTGCTGTGGTTTTGACTTTCAGCCTGGGAACAACGCTGATGTTAACACCGATGTTTTCAGTTGTTGCTAAGTAATGTTTACTCCGACCAAGGACTTTCTCAGTCTCATGCTCTGCCAGGGAGGAGGGGAAGCCAGGAGGAAGCAGAGACAGGACACCTGACCCAAACTGGCCAAAGGGCTATTCCATACCACAGCACGTCATGCCCAGTGTATAAACTGGGGGGAGTCACCCGGCAGGCCCAGATCGCTGCTCGGGTCGGGCTGGGTATCGGTCGGCAGATGGTGAGCAATTGTACCCTCTCCCCTTGTTATTTCCCTTATCATTATTATCATTATTATTATTACTGGTAGCAGTAGTGGTTTTGTATTATACCTTAGTTACCTCACTACTGTTATCTCAACCCGTGGCAGTTACATTCTTTCGATTCTCCTCGCCATCCCTCCAGGAGTGGGGGGAGGAAGAAGGAGAGGGAATGAGTGAGCAGCTGCATGTTTCCGAATAACCGGCTGGGCTTAAACCACGACACTCAGAAACATAACAGCTTTAATTTGTCACAATCTTCTATACATGAAATCACCCTAGGAGCATGATATTTACATTAGTCATACGATATAGATGAAAGGAAAGTTGTCCTTTTCAGGAGGTGGTCATTAACCATGTGGGTGCACATCCTCATATGCTGAAATTTTTGCATTGTAATCTATTACCAAAATAAAAACCAAACATATGCAAAATTAAAGGGACAAGAACAAAAAGATTTCTTTTATTATTATTATTATTTCTCCCAGCATTAGATTATTAGATTTCAGCAGACTGCTATACCTCTGACAGTTCCTATGTTCAAAAGAATAACTGAAGAACAATTCTAGGAAATTAAGCAACCTAAGCTTGAAGGGCCATCATGGCCCTGAATTTTTACCCTCACACAGCCTGTTAGATTCACCTTCTTTCTTTTCTGTTTGACACTAACAACATGGATACCAACTAGACAGTCATGGATTTTTTCAGCATTATAAAATTATTGCAATTACTGTCTAAATATAATTCTCTTCTCCTGCATATACAAAACCATGAGCAGTCATATTGTGGACTGTAGCTTACCTCTCCCTGTCATAATCAGAAAATGAGTACCAAGCAAAAGACACTACATTCCATGAAATAAGTGGATTAAGTAAGGGATACAGCCAGGATAATGTAGTAAAAGACATTGTAATATAATAAAAATAAAATACAACATAAAACACAATTATGTTGTATTGTATCTTTCAGGTGGGTCTAAATCCTGAGTTAAAATATCTAATCTACCTTTGGAGATAAGGATTTCAGGAGTAAGGATGCTTGTTAAAGAGTGGAAACTCCTTTTAGAGGCATTTGTATGCACAGTGTGCTTTTCAGCTAAACAATAGATAAACTCTACTTCACAAAACTTTCTTCTGTTTCCAAGAAATTTTGAAAGCCTAGTCTATATCTGTCCTTCATCCTGGCATCTGTCTTTAAAAGAATTTTTATTGTTATCAAAATATTTTATTAAGGGCTCTTTTGCTTCAGTGTTCATTTGAAGTAGCTTTTGTGCTAACTGAAAATCCGTTACTGTTTTTTCACTTGAGACTTGTAGAGGTTTCATTTTGGAGGTAAGAGAGAATGAAAAGCTTATACTGATTTTCTTGTGGTTTAGGGTTTTTTCAATCTCTGAAAAATATACATAAATACATTCTGTAATCTCCTTTATTTGGCAAAGGAGAACAACAAAAACCAGAATTATTTACAACATCCAACATCATGAACTATAAGTCATGAAGGTAAATGGCTCTGTAGATCAAAAGCTAGAGCTGCAAGTCCCAAAATCCACTGCATCATTTACAACTCATGTTCTAATCTTAACATTCTCATTTGTCTTCTGATGATATTGCCTAAGGGAATATTCCAGCTGCTAAAAATAAGTGTAATAAGCATAACTGTAATAAAGCGAGAAAATGGCACCCTTGAGCTCTGAAAATTTACACCCTAGAACCATGCACTCAACAATTTGAGCTATTATGTTGTACAATATGCTTTGATCAGCTTACAGTACCTGCTCTCTCAAACGCAGCAGACATGATACCATCCCGATAAACAAACAAATAACCCATGTTGTTTTGCATATCCAATCTGCTTTCAGATGTGTGGTTTCTTTTCATTATTCAAATATTTAGCTATCTAATGAAGATCAGTATCTGTACTAATTCACCTTTAATTTCCAACAAAATGTTCTGCTGGTTGTGTCACTGAGCATTTTAAGATTGTCTCACATAGGTATTGGCTGTATCAGAGAAGCTTCAGAAACATTTTAGGACAAGTTATTTGAAAAGGAAAAAGGAGGGACAAGAATCACTGGCCTCTAAAAACATTTTAAAACCCAGAACGTACTGAACTGGCACATCGTGCAGTCTGAAGAACACTGTTACTGCCTCCTTTACAATGCTTTCAACTTCAGGAGACATCATACTCTAGCATTTAGCACTTGAAAACCTCCAAGCTATCCTCCCAGACTTATTGAACAGAACAGAAAGTACAACTATCTTCATTGTATCAAATCAGATTCTTCATTGATAATTGCACCAACGAGAATCTTATCTCTTTCTCCCTTACCTGCAATTTGCCTCCTGCAAGGGACCCAGTGGTCAAAAAACCACATGAAAATCCTATTACACAAGACAGGTCACTACTTTTAACAAAACTTATATTTTAAAAGACAATATACATGTCATCTATCGTTTTGATTTTCAGCCCAGTTTCCAAAAGTAGAACATCTCCCAAATCCTGTTTTGTTTTCACTCAAATGCTGAGCTTCTTAATAGCACCCTACTTAATTTCTGTGGCTACTTTAAGAAATGAAGTTTGAAAACCTTCTCTCACTCTTTCTTTTCTGCAGGGGCCCCTCAGATCCAGAGATCATGACCAGGTTCAAACAAGACCAC
>NW_009944977.1:0-34884 GCF_000696875.1 Nestor notabilis | reverse complement strand
GCAGGAAAGTTCACAGCAATAAGGCAGGTCCAAGATGAAGACAGGAAAACAACCTGCAGCTCAGAAGCAGTTAAGGGTAATCAGGGTGAGATATTATCCAGAGATCAAGAGGGTTCACAAAAACGAAACAGGAAGTCAGCCCCATCAGTCTGGTTAGGGCCCAGATGAAAAGGGTCCATGTCTAGGAGGAGCTATCCAGCAACCAAGACTTCTACAGTATAGCTCAGAGAGAGGCAGAAGACTCAGGGCTGAGCTTAAATGGATCCCCTGGGCCTACGAGTAAGGATGTGGATGGAGGACCCAGGTGAGAGATGTTCTAGGCCACCTGCTCATTATTTGGAGATAACCTAACCACCTGCAGGAATTACACAGATATTTTGCCAGTGCAAAAGAGACACTCCCATCTAGGCATCCCTCACTGGGAGAGATTCATTGGAGTTTCCTGAAACAGCATTATAGGTACACTTATATTTTTCTTTACATTCGAATAAGAACACAGTCAGAGGAATAGCCAATTAAATACAAAAGTGGGGTTCTTGTTTTTTTTTTTTAATATAAAATATAAACCACCTTTATAATTCTAACTGTGCCAAGATAGCACAGAAAACAGGAGCTTAGTAGAATTCAGATAAGCATTAGACTTAATAGGCTTAATGAGAACATGGGAAATAAATAGAATAATTTTAGATGAGATACAAACTCTCAAGCTCCAAGGCATACATCAACAAGGAAATGAGAGAAGCTAAAAACTTCATTCCATCATGGTCTACTTTTTAGAAGAGGTATGATCAGAAATGACTACTTGACTACTACTGGGCTTGGAGCAACCTGGTCTAGTGGAAGATGTCTGCCATGGGCACAGACACCTTCCCCTAGACCATGTTGCTCAAGGGTCTGTCCAACCTGGCCTTGAACACTGCCAGGGATGGAGCATTCATCACTTCTTTGGGCAACCTGTGCCAGTGCCTCACCACCCTCACAGTAAAGAACTTCTTCCTTATATCCAACCTGAACTTCCCCTATTTAAGCTTGAACCCATTACCCCCTGTCCTATTGCTACAGTCCCTGGTGAAAAGTCTCCAGCATCATTCCACAATCCAGACTCTTGCAGAAATACACCTCATATTTCCCTGGCATACCTGCATCAACTGTTGAAACAGATAGTTCTAAAGAACTTTCATTAGATTTTATTCTGTTTCCATATCTGGAGTTCAGCTTTCTCAGAGCTGGTCTCTTATAACCATAAGAAAAAGAAGTCTATGTTTTTGCAACGCACTTGCACAAAGTGCCCCTTAATGGCACGCCAGCCTCCACACTAAACTGAGTCTTATTTGCATAAGTAAAGCAGCAGGAAGTGCAAGGAAACAGATGGGTGAATATTAATTAATATTTTATAAGGCTGGAGAAAAAAAAAACAACTTGAAGTTTCCAAACCCCACTTCCCAAACAACCTTGTCTTATTTACATTATCACCTAATGCTAGCAGACGGAATGTACTAAATGCATAAGGAGCTACAAACTTTACACTAAGTATTTCTTGAAAAACAAGCACAAAGATATGTGCAGTTAAGACTGTTCCAGTTCAGCTCTTCCAGACACTGGCAGCAGGCAGAAGTTAATTTCTGACATGGTAGAAACCTGTTACCAGAAAAATATGTTCAGAGAAACGTAGAATCACAGAATGGTTTGGGTTGGAAAGGACCTTAAGATCATCCAGTTCCAATCTCCTGCCATGGGCAGAGACACCTCACACTAGACCATGTTGCCCAAGGCTCTTGATCAACATGACCTCGAACACTGCCAGGGATGGAGTATTTACCACTTTGGACAGTCTGTTCCAGTGCCTCACCACCCTCACAGTAAAGAACTTCTTCCTTGTATCCAACCTGAATGTGCTTCAATTTTGCTGTCAGGTAGAGATCCCAACCAAAATGCACCAAAAAATAGAACTGTAATGCTATTACTGAAAATCAGGTTTGATTCCTGATTATATACCACAAATGTAGCTAGGAGTAGTGAAGGCTAGGATGTCAATCTCAAGCCTTATTGCCCATGATTTATGAAATGCAAACCGCATATTTCATACTATCTTTATGTCAAATAATTACTATTACTACGAAGCTCTTTCTCATTGCCAGATTAAACACAGCACAGGAGTTGTAATGCTGAATGTATTCCATATGTTATTGAAGAAGACAGTTACTTCAAGATCAGGTACAACCAAACATTACATCCACTTTAGTTCTGGAAACTGGAGTATTCTCCCCCTAGCTTGTTATTGAACATATAGTGCTAGGAATGCAGATGCATTTTCTTTACCAGGTGCTGAATGTCTAACTATGTGCATATACAATGTCATCTGTGCTAGTGTATGCACTAGAAATTGGCACAATAATGTTTTGCTGATATTACTGCATTCTCGTAAAATTTTTTGATAAGCCTTCATTAAATACCCACTTATCACACCTCAGTATGAAAAGGGCAGCTTTTGCATGATTTGAAAATTATGCATACAGCAGTATAATAAGTCAGATGAAAGAACAGGCTTGAAATGAGAAAGTATCTTTCACTATTTTCAGGCTTCATTTCCTTTTTAGGTACAAAGAATAGGACCTGAAACTGCACAACTGGATAAAAAAAGTTATGCCACTAATATGCAATAGGATGCTATTTTATGCACATCCAGTAGCAACTCAATGGACCTATTCACATGAAGATGAGTAAAGTCAAAATGTCTATTAATTTTGCTGTGAATTCATTCACAGGGTGCATGGCAATAACTCTGAAAATTAGAGACAAATATATTAACAGCTGTAGAAACATTTGCAGATCATTTTTCAATTATAGTTTCTCAAATATGAACAAAAATGCCTTCTGTTAATTAGCATACATTCTGTAGCATCTTTCTTGTAGAGAGATCCTAAAGTATTTCATACGAATCAGTTCATAAACAGAAGAGAAGCAGCCACAACTGGGACAAAATACACAAGATCGTTATGGGGCCACACCACTTCCACTGAGCAGACATTTCATTACTTTTCAGTCTGCAGGGGGAGAAGGGGTTCAGTCTGCAGGGGGAGAAGGACATCTCAAGTT
This sequence comes from Nestor notabilis, assembly GCF_000696875.1. Classification (NCBI taxonomy): domain Eukaryota; kingdom Metazoa; phylum Chordata; class Aves; order Psittaciformes; family Psittacidae; genus Nestor; species Nestor notabilis. The sequence continues at coordinate 31,788 of NW_009944977.1, read as the reverse complement.
TGAGGAAAGTTGTCCTGCAGGCCCTTGCCATTGCAAGCTTCCATTCTTCTGCATTATTGCCCCTTCTGTGTGTGCTGGTGGGGGAGGTTTTGGCTGTTATGGAAGATTATGTCTTAGATACATTTGTTAGACAAACACAGGTAAAGTCAACAAATAAGAGCATACGTTGCTAACAGGATTTTGAAAGCAAATTTATTAACAGCTAGAAAATATTAGAAAATATTAGAGAGTCCTCAGCCGAAAGCAGCAACAAGAAAACGAATAGTTATTTTTCTATCAAATAATCCAAGAGATGCTGAGCCTGCAGATTCCAGTATTGGCATAACTTGGGGGTGACTTTTAGGACAGATTGCACCATTAGCTTTCTCATTACAGAGGCAATCTAAAGAACCACTGTCAGCTAGAAAAAGCAGGAAATTTTGAGCCTTTAAGCATTCCACTTTGTTCCAGCCTAGATATGAATGCATATTTGAAGGTAAAATAATAAATGTTGTACACACAGCCCGTAGGTACCCTGAAGGAATAAAAGGTTCTATATGAAAGTAAGGGATTATTTTGCTTGTCTGAAATGAGAAAGATAATGACTGGTCCCATTTAGAAAATGAGAAGCAAACAATTGAGAGAGGCTTTGGATCATGTGAGTTCTAATGCTTCTGCTATTACATCCTTTTATGACTGAAGCACTACTGTTTGATGAAGCATTTTCTTCTAAATGACACTATGGAAGACATTAACAAAACAGGAGATGTAGTGAGTTAAATTAACCTTTTTAACATTCAAAAGTTATCCTGATTAATATTGATTAGGACACAGAAAGTACAATAGCTAACACTAAAGAATCTAGAACAACACAATAATTAGAGATGGTTTATTTGATTGACTATGAGGCAAAGAGACATTAGGAAAACATCTGTGGTTATGCCAAATTAATTTGCATTATGGCAAATTTTAGTTACTGCTCCATTCCAAACATTGGCTGTCTCAGCATGCAAAGCTTGGCTGGGAGGATTGGTCCTGAACAAGCTCTTATTTATCTAAAATTGCTATAATGAAAAGGTTTTTCAAAACTATCTTCACAAAAAAAAAAAACAAAAACAAAAACAAAAAAAAAAAAAAACAAAAAAAAAAAACAACCCCAAACTAACAACTATTAAGTTTAATCATAAATAAACAGGATTATTTTAAAATTCAAAATTGAAATAAATAGCTAAAGTATGTTTCAGAAAACCTATTCTCAATTCTATTTGGGTTAACAGGTTAGGAAAAAAACAAAACCAGGAAATTTGGGGTTTTGTTAAAATTTAAAATAAGGAACTACGTAAAAATTTTGGAAATAGTTATAAAATGCAAGAAAAGATTTCTTTAAATCTTGCTTTCCTGGCAATCTTATGAGCACCTGATTAAATTAGTACTTATATTCTTAATTAAAATTAACTCTTATTCTCTTAATGGCCACCTTTTTATTTAGTGCATTAAATAGAATTTTATCTCCTTTTTAATCAACACTTATTTTATATGGATACCACGTTGCCTCTTATCCAAAATACCTCTGAAGACCAAAAACACGTATGAATGTTAGAGTTGACTGAAGTTAATGTTCTCATGTTCTAAACCCAATCCAAACTCAAACTCTCACTTAAAAACAACAAATGAAAATATTCACCAGTAATAAATCACTGAAACCAGCATTTAGTTGCTCAACTACTGCAGCACCGAATCAGTACAAAAATACATACACCTAGGAAATCCTAATGCCCACTGCGTAACATTTGTAAGTTAAGACCACAGTAAAACTAAATAGGAGTACACTCATACACACACATTTGCATATATAATTCTGGCAATTCTATGCATACACACATACATGCCGTATTTTAAATACATTGGATAGCTCTGTTGCCATCACTACAAAACTTCTATATCCCAGGAAAATTCAAATAATCTGATATTCAAATTTAGAGATTATAGTAAACCAACCAATCACTATGTTAATACACAGACATCCACCTAATCTTTCTTATATTTCTGAATATTCTCTCATTATACTTTGCTTCTACATATTGAGAAGGATCCAAGGAGAGCTCAAACTAAAACTAATGAATTATTTTACCTGTAAAAATTTCCAGACCAGTTCTATATAACAAATATCAGTCATATGAAATTGGGAAATGCAATCAATATATTTGATTGGTTGTGTGATTATCATCTTTATTTATCTGCTGTTTTCTGAATATTAGCTTACACTTGGTGTATATCTGCAGTGTCACCCCATGCTGCCATGTACTGCCCCATCCTGATCTGTACACTTCAGTACCTACTGCTCTTGACACCCTTTACAAACCTACAGTAACTCCTTTTTCTCAATAAACGGGGTACAGATAAATGCTTGCCACATTTTAAGTCAGAAATGAAAGTAATAAATTGATGGTAAAATTCAAAAGCACTGCAGCCAAAATGACCGCTGTCGTTTCAGACTGCAGCCCTCTGTTCCCACTACATCTACTCAGCCTGACAAATTGCTTTTCTTGCTTAAGTAACCCACATATTTGATTTTAGTTGGAAGATCCTGGCAACATTCGAGTCCTTTACTCACCTACCCACCCCTTCCTGATTACAAGATTACCAGTTTCAAGACTAACCTCTCATTTAAAGCTTGCCTGAGCATACGACAGAAATGTTAGGTCCATGGTCCACTTATGATATAACTGCATCAAAATCTAGGACATCTTCCAGCTGGGGTACAGCACAAGGATGTGGCACACACCTTTTAACCTAGGCCTTTCTCACTCCTTACATGATCCTACATTCACCTGAGGGCGGTGAGGCACTGGCATAAGTTGCCCAGAGAAGCCGTGGCTGCCCCATCCCTGGCAGTGTTCAAGGCCAGGTTGGACGGGGCTTGGAACAATCTGGTCTAGTGGAAGGTGTCCCTGCCTGTGGCAGAGGGTTGGAACTGCATGAGCTTTAAGGTCCCTTCCAACACAAACCATTCTGTGATTCTATCAGGGCCTCTTGGAGACATTCCTAAATTAAAACAACTGCTGCCTCCCAGATTACAGAATCCCGAGAAATCACAGGCTAAGGAGGACCCAGACAGTATATGTTGTATTTCTTTTGTGAAAATAAGAATAATCTGCTGTTATTACCAGCACTTCTGAGTTTCCAGGAATGGGCTTTATCAAGACCTTTATAATTTCCTACCAGCCTACTGAGCAGGAAGACTTCTCTGGGGAAAAGGAAACTTCTGATACATGAATGAAACTGAAAACTATGAACATCTTTACTGTGCAATTATAGAAACACAACACTGTGCGTACAAGCAGCTGTTACTATTTGCATATGCAAATTCTAAATAAGCGCCCCACAAGCACAATTATTATCTGTTTTTCTACTGAGATGAGTGGATCCTGGGAACACACAGGAAGAGACACAGATGTTGTGAAAGTGCATAGCTTCTCTGAAGCTTTACAGTTTTTCACCTGTCTTTGTTTCTGGTGCTTGAAAGTAGATTTATTGTGTATCAAAGTTCTTCCTTCCAAGCTGGGCTCACACAATTATCATTTTAGTTTGTACAACCCAAATGGAGAGTATGTAACTATTCTATGATTCTATGATTCTGTTTGTGTATTTAAAGTATGTATTCTGTTATTATCCAATTACCTTTCTACCAGTGAAGAATTAATATTGTAGATACTTCCTTCAACAGTCTGTAGCTCTGCAAATACTGAGGAACCAATCCTACACTGGAAAAGAAGGGTATTTTTGACAAACCTCTTTCTCTGCGATTTCTGTGAATCTTTGCTAAGATGGTTTGGCCATCCCCATGGCACACAGCGAGAGCCAAAATTCCACAGCTATAATGTGCCACAAAAAGAAAATAGAAGACATCAAAGATGGCTGTAATATCATACAAATCCTATATAAGAATGAAAGCAAGGAACTCCTTAAATACAATTTCCAGATCACCCTAGAAAATGGAAGTTTACCCCACCCAATACAGGGAATGAAATGAAGCAAAAAGAAACCCACCATCATTTAAAACAGGACAGAACAGAAAAAAGACAGCCATAATAACTTGAACTGAGGAGATTAAAATTCCTTCTGATCTTAAATATGGAGAGAAATTTAAACCTAAAAATGTAACTAGGATACACCAATGAACCACTTAGAAGAATTTAATTCCAGTGCAACTTGCTATTGTATTGTTTCCCCTTAGGTTTTATTTCTGATTATTAAAAAACTGAATTCTGCAACTGCAGAAGAGAAAGAACAGGAAAACCTCCCTGACTTCATCTTTGAAGTTTAAGATTAACACAAACCAAAGTGCAAATTAGAAGCTGCCAAGACTACTATCAATGCCCTTTAGATATACTGGAGTATCAGGTATCAATACACTCAGACTTCTTATGCCAGGTATTCTTGGAAATATTTATATAACCCTTTTCATAGGCTTATTTCAAGCTTCACCTTAAAACCACTCAGTACATTCTTGTATGAGAAACAACTTTAGAAACCTCACTTCACATCTTACTGCAGCCCTCCTTTCAAATCTACTGTCAATTTATTTATGACCAGTAAACAATTTTTATGGTTTTAATCTCATCCTTTCACAGAAGCATTTTTCACCTCCAATATGTTTATAGAAAATCACTTCACCTCCTCTCAATTTCAGCTGTACACTACCTAGGTGATGTCTTCCCATGTTTTGTGAACTGCACTGTAGCTCTTCCTACTCTGAGCGTGTTCCAAACCACATTATTTCTTCTTAGAATAGTATCTGATACATCACACTACACACTACAATAGTGCCATATTAAACAATGGCACTAATATTCCTCTAAAGCTGCTAATAATACTCACTTAATGCCTTCTAGAATCTCCTTTGTCACTTCCCTGCTACCTAACACTGTCAGCAGTGCTCAGATTCCCTTATTCTTCCACCACCTCCTACTGGCAAGTCCCCAGCTTATACCCAAATTTCTAGTAGATGTCCCCTCATGACAGACTTTACTACTGGATTTCAGACTAGAGCAATTATTCAGAACAAGACTACCCCCTGGTTTTCACTGTTGAATGATACAATCAATCTGTGCCTAAAGAAAGCTATCACACTTTTGAACACAGCTTTGTCTAAAAAATAATTTATCTTATTTATAAAAAAAGATATTAAGTCATATTATTGCCTCCAGCTCTGAATCAAGGAAAAAAAAAAAGTGTAAGTTTTATGTTATTATCATTATTTATCTGTCCTTTAATAACAAGTCATGACCTCAGGCCTATTATGACTACTTGTGCACCCACAGATATATACATATATATCATTTATACATACTCATACATATTTCAGAAAGCCCACCACATCAACAAATACAATCCTTACAACTCAAAGGTGAAACACAGTGTCTGTTTAACAACTTCCTATGAAACTTAAATGGAGTCCCTCCAAACACAATTTTTAAATTGAACTTGCTGCTGAGGAAAATATGCTTTCTAGCATTAAAAAGCATTAGAAAATTAAAAATAAAATTAATAAGACATATTCTAAACACTATAAAATGTTGTTTTCATGTTACTGTGTTTGTAAGCAGTGTCTTTTTTGTCCTTTTATGCATTTGGGGGATTTTTAGGAAATCATCAAAATATTCTGTATCATTCACCAAACAGTAGATCAGCCATAAATTAGAAATGCCAATAAACGTTTTCATAACATTTCCAATAAAAACGAATGCAAAAAGTATACATACAGAAAATACCAAAGCAAAAATAACAACAGTTCCATCCAAAAGTGTTATTAGGATCAGTGACCTTTTTCAACGAAAAAAAAAAACCAAAACGCTTTCAAAAGCAATCAGCTCTAAAACTATTTAATGGAAATGCATTTACAATGACTGTGAACTAATCAATCAGTCTGAGTGCACAGAAAAATGACATGCTACATGATTTTAACACAGATGATGTCACTTCATGATCAAAATGACTCAATGTGCTTAATCCAGCAGATAAGAATGGGGGACTTGCTGCTCTTCAGTATGGCAAATGTCCAAACAAGGACTATATTCCCATGACATATATTGAAGAGTCCCTGTTAGGAAGCACTTCATTCAAATTTACACATGCATAACACCCAAATTTCCACTGCTGTTATATGCATGATCTGAAAAAGCTGTCCCAGACTCCCAGAGCACCTCACATACTCTCTTTACAAATCAGGTTTCTAATACATAATATTTTATTACTCTCAAAAGCCTGACCGAATGGGGTATGATGTTTGAACCAAAGTAGGGTGCTGAATATATGCCAAAGAAGACAGCAAAAGAACTACTTTATCATTTCAGCACTTCAGCCTTCTATTATGATTGCATTGGCAGCTTTCCTAATGTATAAGTGAGTTTAATTTGCAGCAGTGCTATTTGGAAGGTGTGCTGCATGAACCTTGAATTTTAATGTAAAACAGGCTGGATAATTTTCCACACACTATATGGAAATTAGTGAAATTCATGCACTTGGCTGCCTCTATATCTGAAAATGCCACAGATCTGCACAAAGATCTGAAAATGAATGATCACTACATGTGGCCATGACATTCCTAGTGAGTTAGTGATTTCAGATATAGGAGATGTTAGAGTTTGCAGCAAACCTGAAGCTTTTTTTTCAAAGTGACCTAGCACCCAATGCTCAGGTGAAGACATACATCATAAATACGAATGCAAGATTCTTCCACCTTCCCTTGCTTAATTCACTATATGTCAACATAATAAACATTGCAGTGTCAAGTCTTGGAGTCAATGGCTTAACTCTCACTTGCCTCAATGAGTGTCTGTATGACCTGGTTTAGCTTTGACCTCTCTTCTTATGGAGACTAGGAGGGCCTGTAGGGGTAAGGGAAAATTAACACTTCAAAAGTGGTAATACAGTTACATGGTTGTAATCACTCTCATTTTCAATCTCCATACTTTTCTTTCTACCCCTCTGCCCCCATCACATTCTTCTTTGCTTTGCCTACTAGACTTTCACTCCCCTCTATCACAGTTAGGTTACCACCTATGTTATATGATAGCCTTACAAGGCAGAAAAAAATGTAACACTTAAAATGTATACAGGATCGAACTCTCTGTCCTAGCACCCTAGCTCAGATTACCCTAAAGTTAATAAGTTATTAACAGGGCTGTTGATATGATAACAGAATTTGCAAGACACTAGAAAGTTACGAAAAGTTAAATCTTGTAGAGTTCTGTAATTAAATGATTGCACTGCATCCTGTATACACAACTTTCCTATTGTTTCAGTCTCCAGTTTCCCTGTCTACACAGCCCCTCTGCCTACACCAGATAGTTCTACAGTGCACATTCCTTTCAAGCTTCTGCACCAGCAGTTTTGCAAAAGTTTATCTTCACAGTTTTCAATGGGTTGCAGCATTTAGGAAATTCATCTTGGCATCAGGCTTAGTAGGTAACGTAGAATCACAGAGTGGTTTGTGTTGGAAGGGACCTTAAAGTTCATGCAGTTCCAACCCCCTGCCATGGGCAGGGACAACTTTCACTAGACCAGGTTGCTCCAAGCCTTGTCCAGCCTTCTAGGCATCTCTGGCTACAGTTATTATCTCTAGAAAAAGAAGATCAGTGGAGTAGCTTGCTTCATTACTCTTCTTTCCTAAAGCTAGGCAACCCCTAAAACCACAACTACAGAACTACATCCCTCCTGTAATTCCTTTTCCCCCTAAACTCACTCTTTAGAGACAAATCAACTTGCTTAGCAGATAATGTATGTGATGATTGAGCTATCTTATGGCTTTTTAAGATCCAGCATGATGGAACAGTCATATTATTCAACAAGCACATCTTTAAATAGTTCATCAGAAAAGGAAACAAAAAACCAACAAAACCCCATTTTGTCGTTTGGTCGTCTTTTTTTTTTTTTTTTTTTTGTTCTTCTACATTGAAGAACCAGCATTTTAACAAAAGAAGCCAGCAGGAAAAGGATGTTACTGAAATATATGTATATGTCTGTATTTAAAAGAAAGCAAATGATAGGTTATCAGCTTGGATATGCCACGCTTCATCTGATCATTGCTAGATGTGAGCAATGAAAACAGAGTTAATGTTCCATAGTAAAAGCAGAAGTGACAGTAATGCCCAGGAATGGACTTTTACACAAAGAACTCGCTGGAAAAGCTCAAATGTCAAGTGTAACAGAAGTTTACATTACTTCAGGTTTTTGACTTTTTGCCCCATGCTTCCTTATTTTCCTATCCATACAAACATACACAGTAAGACAATTTACAATCTTGTTTCAGCACAGAGCTTCACTTTTCGTGATAGTCTACACAGTGAATTAGCAGGAACCTCAATGTGTGTGAGAACTCCTTGAAGCTGGACAAAATCATTGCTCTTCTTTCGCCTTCATGGGCAGCATGCAAATTTGCACAAGTAAAATTCAATTGGACCTGACTACTTGCCTGAACTAGAAAAGGGGTAAGTTCCAAAATAGTTTCTTAGCTTTTGCCTGCTCCCTACTGGAAGGGAATTGGTATTTAAAGCTTCAGTGGATCCCTGCAGCAAAGATCTTAGTTTTCCAGAACATTTCATAGGCATTGCCCAGTCCCTCCCACCTGCCTTATGGGAACGTGTTTCTCTACCACAAGCCAATACATTGCCAAAAACCTGGAAATTCTAAACAGCGCTGGATTGTAACACAGAAAATACATTTGGAAGCAAACATGTTTTCAGAATAAAACTAGAAAGTAAAAGAACCCCACCAAAACCAGGATTCTCCATAAACTGAATTATGCCATGTAGCTGTGGCTAGGTCAGTAGGCTTGCAGATTGTAAGATATTGCAGAATTTAATCCCTTGTTTATAAATTCCTATGACCTATTAGAAACCATAGGCCTGATTTTCAGATATCCTGAGCCTGTCTCTTCTATTTACTTTACCTGGAGATATGTGTGCTCTGCCAGGTCTCCTGGAAATCAAACCCCAGTAACTCTTCATGATACTAATGGCCAGATTCTGAGCCTTCAAAGGAGCTGCACTACTTTGTATTGGCTGAGACTGTCTCTCATGCTGTGTTCCTGGGTGATACAGCTGATCTACTTACATTAAAACAATTAGGTGTAGGATAAATAAGAAAAAGATAGAAGATAGATAAATAAGATGAACTAGACAAGAAAAAAAAAATATTTCCAAGCTATGTGTTGATGCAAGACTTTGTAAATTTGGTGGAAAATGAAGTAAAGCAAAGGCAGGATATTATATGTTCTGTTCTATTACATTCTATCCTACTCTATTCTATTCATATGTAACAATGTATTTTGTTTTGTATCTATATCTATGTTACAATGTATCCATAATGAATATATTATAAAAAATAAGTATGTAATATCTACTAAAAGTAATATCTATATTATAAAGTACCTTCTTCTGGCAAGGACTTCTTCACAAAGCTCAAATTGTAAATGGGCAGCATCTGTATATCATTCTTTTATTTTATAGACAAGAACTAAAGTAAAAGGGATGCCTTATGACAGATTTCAGAATCTGTGGCTGTGACATAACAATTAAGTTATTTATTTACATGTAAAAAACTTTTCCTGAAAGATAAATATACTTACTATCGGGGGCGGGGGGGGAGGGAGAGGAGAAAAAAGGGGGTGGTGAGGGAAAAATAAATCAGTGTTTGATAAATAATTTATCTGTAAATTCTTTTTCCTATCAGAGCGTCCCTGTGATACATGGCGCTAGCAGCACATTCCCGACTTCAGTTTGGTAGGCTCATCTACCTAGATGCCATCCAAGCACTTGAACCATTATCCCTCTAAGTATGAACAGCCCTGAGGAGATCAGAGGTAGCTCATTTCCCTACTCCCAGATGTAAGGAGTGGATGGGACTTGCAGCACCTCCCTTTCCAAGGGAAAAGAACAAGCATTACTTTTGCTTACAGCTTTCCCATTAACTTGGGTATAATTAATTCTGTGATGCCCCTGTCTGCATCTCACAACCTGAGTCTTTGGAAGGGATTCTTTGGCAGACACCTAGGAGCTTTTCTGGGCAATATTATTTGCTGTTGCTTAGACATCTGTGAAGAGAGGGAAGGTGCTGTTGTCCCTGGCACTTTGGGGTCACGTGGAACTCATGCTGCACATCTGCAGGGAATAAGATTAGGAGCCTCTGCCTTGTTCCACTCCAATACTTGCTACTGATGTGCATGGCACACTTTCTAATAACATCACAAGAGCTGACCACCACTGTAAAATGAACTGCTGGCAAGTTCAGTGCTGGTATTTGCTGCTTTCTATCATAGGACCACTCCCACAGTCTTCTTTCCATCCTTTCCTGAAGCTAGTCCTGCTGCCTTCTTCATTTGCCTTTGTTAGGGAGGCAAATGAACTCCTTCTTTCCTGGTTTCCAAATGCAGCCAGTCTGATTGGACACAAGCTGAATGCATGATATTCAAAGCCTTTGCACTGAACTCCTCAGTTCCTTGATGTAGACACACAGACATGCAGATTGGCAGTGAACAGAATCAGCTAAATCAGCTGTACTGTATCACATAATTTATTACTCCAGTTCACGATAGCAAATTACCAGTTTTCCAAAGGTCACTGTTCATGTAAATCTTTGTAACATTCAGCTAGTTTTCCTGAGAAGAATGTTTTCTTGTCTCACACAGTTTTATTATACATAGCCATTTTTGCCTTTTGCGTTACATCAGTTATTGGTCCTTAATAGCTTTACTAGCTTTACCTTTTTGTCTCAGAACAATATAGCTTGATGTGCAAACAATTCAGATTGTCTACAGAGGTTTTCCAGCATCTGATAACAAGGTGACATGACTGAATGATTGTGAGAGACTATTAAGGACATGCAGTTTTGATGCAAAGTGCTTTGATCTCAAGCTGATAGTATGGGAAGTTCCCCATAGTACCACAAAGCAACACTATTGTGTACATACAACTATCTACAAAAGTCATTCCTCCATTTGTAAGAATTTTGTAACCCTAAAAAGGGGCTATAAAGGGGATTCATGAGGCATTGAATTCTGGAAATCAGGAATTTTCATTTTGGTGGGTTGGAATTCTTAATCCCAATTCACATTTATTGGGTTTGCTTCTGGAAATGAGGTAAACTCAGACAAACTCCTGACCAAGCTATGCCAGGCAAAGCTGTTTCTCCTGCACTTCAGAATATGAGTTTGCTTGTGTTAGGACTTGTTTTCATTGGTCAGACATTCTCTTACTCCAATAGATTGGTTCTGCACAGGCACGGAGGAGTCATGTGTGGCAATGACACATGAAGTTCCTCTGCAGTAAGAATGCTTTTAAACTGGGTGTCCATTTCACTGAACAAGAAGTAGAGGATGTAGCTTTATGTTTCACTTTACTCCATACTCCTTATCAGCTCAATAAATCTCACTTTGTCAAGCCTGTGGAACCCTTTCCCCTTAACAGTAAAGAATGAGAATGCAGAATCAGAATTCCATGTTCAAATAATATGCTCTGAATTCTCCAACTTTTCTCTCTCAATCATGAAGAATGAATGAGAGTCCTCAACTTTCAGAGGGGTACCTGCCTCAGCTTGCTGACAGACACTCTCGGTATTACCCAGCTTCTCTAGAAATGGCTCCTGGCTATTACAGATTTAAGTTTCCAGTGAGCACTCTTCCTACTAGCTTCTAAAATTATCTTCAAATAGTATGAGCAACCAATCAGATAGACATCAGAATCCTTTGTCTTTTTCACTGTGCAGGTCCTTTACCTGCTGTCATCCACCGCCAATATCCCTACATCACTTATTTGACACCTATCTTCTAGCCAGGTCCAATCTCTCTTCATTTACCCATTTAACCTGATTTCACTCCCCTACAGAACATGCTTGTATTCTGAAGCATTTAAATTGGCTGAATCAACTCAGCTAATTTCTATTGGTACCACCTATCTAGTTTACCTCACATGGCCATAAAATGAAATTACTCTGTATTTTAACTACATAAATGAAAACAAAGCAGAAAAAAAACCCCACAAGCATTAAAATATATTTTCAGTTCAGTTCCTTCAGTGTGCTATAAACAGAAAGGTGGTTGGGGTTTTTTTTCATATGCTATATGAAATTATGAAACTACTTGTTAAAGCGTTTAACGATTTTGTTTCCATGTTAAAAGCTTTCGAACTAAATTAATCTCAGAAATGACTTAACCCTTTTCAGGCCTGCAAAGCTCGCATTTTTAACAACCTGCATCTACAGACTCAAGAAGATTTCTATTCTCAGCACGGATATACATATAGCCATGTGAGTCTTACCAGCTGGTCTTCAGTGCTGTTTCAGTTGATGATTCATTTATTCTGTAGGTAGAAATAAGTATAACTAATGAGATCACAGAAACCTTCTGACAGTTTTGATGTGAATACAATTGCTATATTAAGAGCAGTGTGTGGAGGAGTAAAGAGGGGGGGATGTTCTCACTTGTTATTTGAAGTAAGTTTGGTGGATCTCAGCACAGTGCACAGCAGGCTGACGTTCAGAAAAATCACCAAATGAAAACTGGCACCATTCTTGGCAATAGTAGCAAAAGAGAATAATTCAGTGGGCATAGTAAGGTCATAACAGGTCTGAAATGCATTCACTGAAGGGAAAGCGTCCCGGGAAACTTGATTTCAATCCCATCTGTACAGTGAAACCATGGTCAAACCAAAATTTTATATATAAAGAATTGCAGTTTTAAAACTTAGAGAGTAAACTTAATTTGCATTTTTAATTACAAACATCTTCAATTACAAATACTTTCTGTTTTTAAAACGCATAGAGTAAATTTTCAGATGGCTTAAATCTGTGCTGCTCTGTTGACTTCAGGAAAGCTATGCTAATTTTCAGAAGTTTTTTAAAACTTTTTATGACATTTCTTAAAAAAATATTTGTACTAACCTACCCCCCTAACTTTTTGTTTGTTCCTATTCTATGCCAATTGTATGGTGGTTTTCCCTCAGGGCTGGCAGTAGGAAGGATTCCACTGAGCAAACTGAGACAGAAGTGGGTACTGAATTGGGATTTATTTCACCTGACTTTAGCTATCTAAAAATCAGATTGTCTAAACGCCTAGGCAGCCTTTACACTTGTTTGGCAAGCATAGTTACTTCTCTAGAGGACCATTAAATCCATCAATGCCACTATTTCTTTCCTGTCCACAGAGAGCACCTGGGCGTGTCATGGTGTGGGTGCTGCTAAGCGATACACATCTCTGTGGAAGGAGTTAGCATCATATGGTTGCTCAGGAGTCCAGTCATCTCACTAGGCTGAGCCCCATCACTTAACAGGGAACTGAGAACCCCTAAGAAGCTGTTTCCACCCTCCACCTATGAAGTACTCTGCTAATGCTAGTTTCCACAGGTATAAATTATACATCTTGCAGCTCTCAGCCATAGGAAGATTTTGGCATTGTAGGTCACAAGATCAGAAAACTTACGATCCCTGCTACAGAATAAATGAGTTTCTCTAAGCACGTTTTACGTTACTTCTATCTTCCACCACAAAATAACGGAGCAGCACTATGGCTGCAAGGCAATTCCTTTACATATCTGAAGGCAAAGGAAACTAAAGGTAGAATAAAATATTACACAGTTTTCTGTTCTCCACACTCTTCAAAGAAACCAAGTAATAACATGAACATTTTAATGTGATGAAAACCTTTTTTAAATCAAGTAGCATTAAAGCAATTTTCCTTGTCAAAGTCTATCACCCAAAGATTCCATCTTTCTAAAGAACAGCATTGGAGAAAGGGGTGAAATTCCTTTTTCTAGTGTGCAGAATATAGAATTTTCTAAAATAACAATTCATTTTTATTTATCTATATGCAGGAACAGTAAGTCAAAAATACTTTACATCCACGGCATGAAGCTGAGAGGAAGAAACCTTCTAAGCTCTCTCTGGAATGACAGAAATGGGAATAAGACTGAAGATACTTTGGGCAAATGAAATAGACTGATCAGTCCTAGGCAAGATATTACTACATTTGTTTCCCTTTTCCTTACACTTAGATCTACTTTGACAGCATGACACCTAAAAGCCATTACACAGGTTGCACCGTGACAAAACTTGCAGTTTTGTTCTCTTCCTCTCATGCTTTGTCTTTGCTTTTGGAACATCTCAATTCTATATTATTCTAAATAAAGAAACTTTTAACTGTCAATGAATTGCATAAAAATTTAGTGAAACTGGACTAAACATGGCCTGGATAGGAGATCTAACATTCATTTATGATTAAAGAAAAAAAGCTAACCCCGCGGTTTTAAGGAAGTGTAATGGACTTAATTCCTGCATTCATGTGACTTGAGAAGACATAAAAGCATTTAGGAGCTACAGGTTGTTTGTTAAGCTAAATGTATGGGTTCTGTAAACTAAACCCCTAATTTACATTGACAAAATCAATCTAACATCTAAATACATCTAACACATAAGGTGTTATGTGTTTGGCAAATACCAAAACTGACAGCAACCATTCCTTTCTTCCTTATGCTCATATCTGCTTGCTACTCTAAAAGGACTGCTAACATCAAAGCACTGCTTCATGTGCACACAGCCCCCCTGTATCAGTTTCACAGTCAGTCCTTATTTCCTTGTATCACTGGAGGCTAGAGGATTGAAGGCCCTCTAATTCAATGAGACAACACTTCCTTGAAGCACTGAAAAGATAATAAATAAAGAATACTGACTTGTCTCTGCATGGAGAATTGCTGTAAAACATCTACTCTGCCTGAGTAATTCCTGATGTGAAACTCTACAGGAAGGATGCTGTTAATTCAACAAAATCCCTTTCAATAATGAACTAACATTCCTCAGGTCAAATCTTATGCTTCATTTGTCTTACTTTTCCCAGTTTAGCTCAAGACTGGTTTGGTTTGGAAGAGACTTTAAAGCTCATCCAATTCCAAACCCCTGCAAGGGGCAGGGACACCTTCCACTAGAACAGGTTCCTCTAGGCCCCATTCAACCTGGCCTTGAACACTGCCAGGGATGGGGCAGCCACAGCTTCTCTGGGCAACCTGTGCCAGTGTCTCACCACATTTAAATTGGCAGACCTCATTAGATTGGGAACAACCTGAATATGATGCTGGTAGAAGGGGTCTTCCTCTAAAAAAAGAAACCAAAGTAAAACCAAACCCCAAATAATTGAAAAATACAAGTCTACTGATTCCTTGAGCTCTCTGTGAATATGCCATCAAATATTCCAGTTAATGTTACCTGCAATTTGGTATCAAATCACATTTTCAAAAACTTCAGTGCATTTACTCTGAACCTGACAATCATTCATCTCCTTACAAACTGAAATAAAGCTTTAGCTGTTAAAAATCAGTAAGCTCTAGCTACAGACATTCCCACAAATCAATGGTGCCTAGTCTAACAAATATAATATTTTAAAGAGCCGAACTAGCAAACAAAACCCAGCCCATCCCAATCAAGAGTAAATAATAAAATGGAAAAAATGTTAACAAGCTAGAGATATTTCTTCTAGATATGCATTTAGAATCAATACCATAAGATTAAATATTTTTTTCATGGAAAAGTTTAACAACCTTCAGATTCCACCTGACCTGGAGAAGTGCCTGAACATCAAGAGGTGAATGTCGCTCACACATTCTCTTCATAAACCACTTACATCTAGTGTGAAGGACAGAAGACAAAGAGAAAGAACAAGGAGCTGGATGCTGTATCATCAAATGTGAGTGCTGCATTTGACCAAACTACAGTTAAATGACTTTCCCTCATTCTTCTTACACCCTTGCTATATTGCTTTTTTATTGTTTAGTTATATAAAGTGTGCACTTTACTAGATCTATACCTTGTATAATTGCTGGAATAATCTCATGACTGATCATCCCAGTCATACTGGCAGTATTCCAGAAAAGCACTATAGTAAACATGGTTTTAGCTTCCCTATTTATTTTTTGCAAACCTGTTTACAAAGCTAAACTCGCCGCAGCTCAAATCTATAAGTCTACAAGCATCTGAGAATTTCCTGTTAATGCCATTGCTGAAGAATTATAGACTCATCTAATGCTATCAACTATTGCTAATACAGAATCCTAACCATACTGTGTTAGAAGTAACTCTCATTTGCCAAGGAATATAAGGAACCAGATGAATAGTAATACTAAAGTATAATACATCCCTGTATTTTGATAGTAGCAGGAACTATATTTTCTTAGGGTTTCTCAAGTAAACAGGTAACAGACTGCTAAAACATAAAAAGCATAGTGGATTAAAATTTTACATCTGGAAAAATAAATATAAATATGTAATATACATTATATATACACAAATAATTATAAAAATATTTCTATAGAGTTCAGTATTTTTACAGACATGCAGAACTCACTGAATTTAGTTCAGTAATTTGGGGGTTTTTTGTTATTCAACTTCTTGTTGTTATCTATCTGTCTACTAAAAAAGCCCTGTAATTTTCACGTGTGCTGATTCTCATAATGTTAAAATTCATCTTGATCCTGGTCTGAATGGATGGGTTAGTTATATTGCAATATCAACAAACTATTAGACAGATTTGGTTTTGAAAGGAAGGTATTGGTGAGATTATCTATGATGGAATCATCCAATTCCTCAGTTTACGGCAGTCTGCACAGTTTATATAAAAATTAGAAATACAAAGATCTCCATCAGTAGCAATGGATGATAATACTGATCCTGATTCTGATGATGTCCATGGGAACGAGTTGTTTAGTGCAGGTGCATCGTGCTGGCTTTTTCCAAGTATGGGAACTCATTGCAAGCATAAAGGTTGCTCTGGGAAGAAAAAAAATCCCAGGAAGCAATTTCATGCTAATGAAAAGGAAGTGTATCTTCACAAGTAGTGAATTATAATTGGTATGGGAGAGGGAAATATTTTCAAGCACAAACAAGATGATGTTTAACAGAAAGACAGAATAATGGAACTGAATTCCAAATACAAGTGAGTATGGCAAATCATATTAGTTGCCAGCATTATTATCCCATGCATTCTTCAATTTATCTTTTTATTCTGTAAATCTCTGCATATTGCAAACATGAGCAGGGGCATGGGCTACATATCAATTAATATGTGTATCTCCCAAATCAATTACAATAGCAGAAGTCAATGAGTTAGTAGGCTGTTAGATTGGCAGAGATGGTGGCTCAAAATCTGTATTTCTCCATGTACAGAATAGTTAATGGTTGTGCTAACTTCTGCTATACTTTCTCCTGCCTACTTGTCTTAACACTTATCCAGTTGCACCAACAACATGACTTTATTTCCATTTCTGCCTTCTGAACATACTCCTGAAAGTGAGTGTGTGTCAGTTGTACTTAGAGATAACTTGTTCATAAAAATAACTTCTGCCATATGAACATCCATCATTCAGAACCTGAAGTGATCACCACTACTATTTAAGAAACAAAACCCCACAAGAATTACTTTCACAACTCTCTGTATGAAACAAAAAGGATAAACTAGAAGGGAAAGGTAAGCTTCTGGTCACTGGGTAGTTCAATCAATCACTTGTAAACACAGAACATTCTTAAATATATGATCATTTAAAATATACATTTCCAAAAATATATTTTCTTTACCCTTAGCACTATCCATATATGAAAATATAGGAACTGAACTCCTTAGATTCTTAGTGCCTTAGCTTCTATTGACTTTGAATTTGAAGGAAATCAACTGTGCTGGTGTCCTGGGTTCAGCTACAGCAGTCATTTTTTCGCCTTCTTAGTAGCTGGTGCAGTGCTGTGTTTTTGACTTTCAGTCTGGGAACAATGCTGATAACACCGATGTTTTTAGTTGTTGCTAAGTAATGGAAATCAAGTCAATGGCTCAAAAGCATAACTACCCAAAACTAATATATTCTCCTAGAAGAAGCAACCACTGGCTTAAGCTAGGAAGTTCTTTCTCTACTGCAATCACAAGCCCTTATGTTCCCTGAATCCTTTTATACAGTTAAAGAAATACATGAGCCTGTTGAGGTTTTACTGACCCAATAGGCTCTAAAATAAATCCCTGATGATTTCTTGGCATTTGCTATCACTTGTGACCTTTATTTTCTAAGAAGGATTGTTATTCCTCCTTGTATTGTGTTCCCCCCAGCCATATGTCAGCCTTGCTCAGAGGGTTCTCAGATACAGCCTGAACAATTCTTCATGTACTTGCAGTGTTCACTGAAAATTATGTGCCATTTATTTCTGTAGTAATTTCTAGTTTTCATCAATTAAATGTAGAGTTCTAATATGCAGTTAAGCACACACGTACTTATGTAAAATACAGAGTCTTGCTGGTATCAGTAATTTAAGAGTTCTTAATTTTCAGTAAATCACACATATTAAGTCAAATATGTGACTCAAGACAGTAAAAAACATTTTTGAAGACCTTTCTAGTCTTGCAACTAATCATCTGATTATATACCATTTTGTGTGATGTCCCTATGATAATGCACTTAACCACGAACCTTTGGTCTTCACTCATCCCCTGCACTTTGCTCATTAATTCATCTTCACAGCCTATACTTCTGTCTCATAAGCCACTGCAGAGCCTCATATTCCTTATTTCATTTCAGTAATCCTCATCATCTATCCCATGATGTGCGCAATGTTCCCTCCTGAATCTCTAACTTTTTATATCCTGTGATTTTGCAGAGTTGGAAATAGGAAGCTTTATATGGGAAAAGAGAGAGAGGAAATAAAAAAAGATAATCAGACAAAAGAGAAAAAAAGAAGTTATTCATTTCCAGCGATTTATCAAGGATCTAAAATGCCAAGACATCTCTATGCAGACAGATCAGAGAAATAATAGCCATAAGTCTGTTTTGCCACTTGATGTGTTACATTCCAAGATGGTGACTAATATCAGATCTATGGTGAATCTCATGGCTAAACTTTGTTGTTGTTCTTTTTAGAGTATGGTGAGAGAGTTGCAAACTAAACAAATGGGGGATTATTAAAAATTGATGAAAAATTTTATGAGTATGTCCTGGGTTCAGCTACAGCAGTCATTTTTTCTCCTTCTTAGTAGCTGGTGCAGTGCTGTGTTTTTGACTTTCAGTCTGGGAACAACGCTGATAACACCGATGTTTTTAGTTGTTGCTCAGTAATGTTTACTCTGACCAAGGACTTTCTCAGTCTCATGCTTTGCCAGAGAGGAGGGGAAGCCAGGAGGAAGCAGAGGCAGGACACCTGACCCAAACTGGCCAAAGGGGTATTCCATACCACAGCACGTCATGCCCAGTATATAAACTGGGGGGAGTTACCCGGAAGGCCCAGATCGCTGCTCGGGTCGGGCTGGGTATCGGTCGGCGGGTGGTGAGCGGTTGTGTCCTTTTCCCTTGTTATTCCTCTTATCATTATTACTGGTAGCAGTAGTGGTTTGTATTATACCTTAGTTACTGGAGAGCTGTTATCTCAACTCGTGGGAGTTACATTCCTTCGATTCTCCTCCCCATCCCTCCGGGAGCGGGGGGAGGAAGGAAAAGGGGGGGAGTGAGCGAGCGGCTGCGTGGTTCCAAGTTGCCGGCTGGGTTTGAACCACGACAGAGTATATTCAGTAGCTTTAGCAGTACTGATAATTTCTCCAAGTAACGTTGTTTCCTGGCAAATGCAAACTTGAAAGCATTCTTCCATAATAACAGTGCTAATTCATAGAATCACAGCATGGTTTGGATTGGAAAAGACCTTAAGATAATCCAGTTCCAACCCCCCTTCCACAGGGAACATCCTTCCACGAGGAATTTAAGCTGTAGATTTTCAGTGCAATGTTTGGTCAGCAACCTAATGATATAGCTTCATGTGGAAACTACTTGTGGTGGCAGCAGGAAAGGTGAAGAGAAACAATCATTTGATTCACAAAGTTGTTTGCTTAGACAGCAAGGCAATATAGTCCACACTTTGAATCACAAGTATGACTGTTCATGAACTTTCTGTGCCTCAGGGAAGACACAATACTCACAGATTTGTGCTAAATATTTCAAAGACATGGGGGAAATAAGACAAATTGTTCTCTTGTATTTTAACTGGAATTGTGCTCAAATTTTCCCTTCTGAAAATCAAATGGATGAGAAATACTGATACTTACAAAGTTTCTGTCACTCTAATTTTCTCCCCAAAGAATTAATTTTAGTATATTTAAGACACCCTTTCATCCAAGGTATTTTAACATATTGAGAGACATTTCTGTCACCTTGTAGACACAATTATTATAGCCATATTTTTAATTTAGAAGTGATATGAAGATCAAAATTCCAATATCCTGGAATACTATCAGAATCCCTCCGCTTTCAGGTTTCATTACAATTGAAATACAGGCCAAGTTTTCTAGAGTTTTTTAAACCATATCGAGAAACACCCATTCAGTGGCAAATGACATCTCTGAAAAGGAAGAAACACCCTGGGGAAAAGTTTAAACCACAGATATTTGATTTATGGACCAGGATAAAATACTAGAGTCTGGCAATACTTCTACTTGCTTGGATCAACCACTTGAAAGTCTGACTAAAAAAGTACAAGTAAAGAGAACATAATCCTGCAAACATTTCAGTGAGATGTGCAAGTAAAAGCAACAACAGGAAAGCAAGCTTCATCTTTCTGCAGCTGAGCAGTAAGAAGCAGTTGTCATCAGCTATTGGCTTACAAGGGTTTATTTTATCTGCCAAACTACCTTTATCTATTGACAGCAGGTCAGTTCCTTGAGGACTAACTATGAACACTTCCAGACAGTTCTTCATCAATCTGCAATAACAACTGTTCCTCCTGAATGTCATATAAGGTCACATAAAACCTTCTTAATCCAAAAGGGTTTCAACTATTTTTAAGCATATTTGCTCTAGCTTTGCACTTTTGACATTTAGACTTCTGTCCTCTGCCTTTTTTTGCCCTTCTCCATTAGTCTTACAGTAATTAGTCTCTTCCAGTTTCTAAGTCTGAGAAGTTTTGTACTTAAAGCCACAATGTATGCTTTTTTCACAGTGCACTGGTTCTCATGCTGCTCCTTGGGAAAAGCTCCAAGGAAATTTTGCTGGTGCAGATGACAAAGTCTGAGGGGACATTGGGGTTCAGTAGGTCCAATTGATTACCCAAGCTGAGTATGGAATTTTGAATCCAAATGTTACTGACATATCACCTGTTGGTGGTTCATAACAAATATTATTTGGAATGTTTGCCTTCTTTCAAAAAGGTTAGTTGTCCAGACTTTGAGATGCAATATGAAATTTGACCCATAACAGCAAAATGCCTAAGGCACATCTATGTATCTTCTTAGGTGATGGAAGAGAAAGATATAGCTCAGATTAAGGGCTTTCTGAGACATGTTTGAAAAGATTTGATCAATTGAAAACAAATTTTAGATGGGCCAACTCTTTCAAAGGGAGCTGCATTTTACACAAGTCTATTTCTGCTCAAAAAATACGAACACTTTCAAGTTTTAAACATTCAATTTCCTCAAGTTACACCAGCTGAAGAAGAAAAAGCTCATTTTTGTTGTTAAGGGTTGTCTGAAGGGATGCGGTTAAAAATCCTTACTGCTACAATACAAATAAAACACCTGAGTATTTTTTGCATTATAAACTATCATAAACTCCAATTTTTTATTTCCATTACCACAAAACTTGTTTAAACACTATGACATTATTCAAAGTTAAGCCATCCATTAAAAAAATATAGCAATACCATGACAAGTGTATTTATTGCACACTACTTTAAATGCTATAGTTTTGTCCAGTTTATGTCCAATATTAGGTAACAGTTTTGTTGATCTTGAAAAACCTGCAAACTACCATTTGAGCTGAAGGGAGAAAACAAAGTCTAACTGCAATACATCTCTGCATGATCATGACAAACTGTGAAGTGCTGACCCTGGCTGGACACGAAGCGCCCACCAAAGCTGCTCGGCTGGACAGAGGAGAGAAAAAGTAATGAAAGGTTTGTGGGTTGAGATAAGGTCAGGGAGAGATCACTCACCTGTTACTGCTATGGGCAAAACAGACTTGACTTGGGGAAATCAGTTTAATTTATTACCAATCAAATTGCAGTAGGATAATGACAAATTAAATTAAACTTTAAAATACCTTCCCCACACCCTTCCTTTCTTCTTAGGTTCAACTTTGCTCCTAATTTCCTCTGCTTTCTCCTCCTTCTAGCAGTGCAGGGGAACATGGAATGGGGGTTATGGTCAGCTCCTTCTTAAGTATGTTCTCCTGAAGGTGCTCCTACTGTTGCCTTGGCCAGTGGTGGGTCCATCTTGGATCCAACTGCATTGCAGCTTCTCACAGAAATCACCTTTGTAGTTTCACCTCTACCAAAACCTTACCACGTGAATCCAATACAGAATCTGGGAATTTCTCAATCCTCAGTTTCTCATTGCTTCCTCAAGCAATGTAAAAATATACATTTCAAGCAGACATTTATGTCATGTTAATGCTAATTCATATACAATGGTTCTCTTCTGTAGTACAAGAAAGCAATGCTAAAATGTATTGAAAATAATACCTCTGTAAGTCTAAGTCTGATATATACAATTTGAGGAATTTTAAATATTAGCCAAAAATATTTCCTGTTACGTTTTGTCAAATAAGTATGCAAAAAAAACAAACCTGGAACTGTAAGACATCTATAAATAAATGAGCAGAATTCCACCTAGCAGGTAGCACATAGATTGAAGATAGGCATTATTAAAGACAACTGGCAGTAATAGATTAAATACCTATAATAGAAAGTTAGTTTTAACTCTTTTTTCCTAAGTGGAAGGGAAAGAAAGACTAAATATCAAATCAGACAAGCCTATCTCCATCATGTATTTTCACTTATTAGGTTTAGAAATGAATTCAGAATTTCTATTTTTCTTAAATTTGCCTCCAAATTAATACTAATCAATGCAAATCTATTCAAATTTGGCTCATCACCATCTTTAAAAGATCTCCAAATATTACACCAGCACATCATAAACTTTCATAAAACATCTCTTAGCATTCTCCAAAACACATGAAATTCATCACTGACCATTAATTTATTACAGAACATAGTAACATTCTACTAGAAGGTATACTAAAAACTGTTCTTCAATAAAATGATTTTCTATACAGTTGAAAAGTACTAAAAATAAAACAAATTATTTTTTTAGAAGGAAATAATGCTCTTTCTTGCTTTATACAGATTGCTTTTCTTGTAAGGGGAGATAACTGAATAAAACCTGATGTTCTTAAAACATTATTTCTCGTTTTCTCAGTTTTTCTTATCTGGAAGGCTTTTGTTAGAACCTGGATTGAACTTGGAACTTGAAATAATTCTCACTTAATAGTATACCCATGTAGGAAAATATCTCAGAAAACTCTAGTACAAGGAAAATAGAATTAGAACCAATTCTTCACCACCGAAAGGTTTCAAAACCTGTTTAATTGTTTGAAAAGTGAAAATGTAAAATGCTCATTCCAGTGCTGGTAGCCATCAGAATTCACTTATGACAACCATGGGTGTAGAGAAATACAAAGAAGTGAAAAATGACATCCACGGTACTGAAATACTTTATGCTCCCTAAATTTCTCCTGTGATTCAGTATTCCTCTGTACAAATACAAAATAAGACTGTGCTCACATCAACATACATTGATGTTCTAATAAAAGGCTCTATGCTTGCTGCCTCTCATGTCCCTCAGAATGCATGCAGGCTTTTCTGAATATAAATGAATAATACTGACACTTCCTAGATAATATATATCACCTTAAGAATAAAATGTCACCTAGTTCTTTGACTATGTTTAATATTAATTGTTGCGATCGAGTTACTTTACATGATCTACAAATTCTGGTAGAGTACCCTGTCTGCTAGAGGGGTGCTTGAGCTACTACTATCCTGACACACTATGTTTAGGAGTATATTCCTGACATTAACATGACAAAAAGCAAAGAGGCTGTGCCTTTTTAAAATTCATTCTGTATTGCTAAATATTTTCCCTTTAGCTTAGAGCTCAAGAGCATCCATCCTAGGTTTCATTTAAATGCTTTATGAGAATACAAAACTCAGAAAGAGGAAGAGAGAATTCAAGAGTTTTCCAAATGCTTTCTTCATTATTGATGCAACTGGCATCCAAACCCAGAATATGCTTCAAGCACAAACATGACTAACATAGATGAGTCTTAAGAAATCCATTCCCTATAATTTATTTCTCTTACCAATGGAGAGCCTACAGTTACCAATTTAAAAGTCAGTTTGAGATTGGTCTTAAAAATTGATCACCGATTACCCCTTTAAAGACTTTTTTCCTTATACAACCATATGTGATTATATGCAAAGGTACAGATGAACAGCCAAGAATAAAGCTGGAAAAGTAGATAACAGCAGTCCTTAGTAGACGCACAATATTAACGAATGAAAAATGGAAGGAAAGTTATTTTCAGTTTACCTGTCTTCAGTAATTCATGGTACAACTGTCCTTCATGCCAAGGTGTAGTGTACTTATTTTCTCAAATGATATGCTGTATCTTAGGATATTTCCATATTAACAACCTCCATTGCACAATCTTTTTTTCTGGCAGCCTGTTTTGTGGGGGGAAAAAAGATAATATTTTATGGTGTGGTCTGTCTCAGACACAGTGACAGAGCACTAGATTATAATGTGCTTTATAATTAACGTATTTAGAAGTCTCATGATTACTTATGAAACAGAAAGACCTCTGAAGCACAAGTATATACAATTTCATAGGCAGACTATCTGAAACATACATTAAAACATAGAATATAAAAGAGAATTAATCTGGTTCTGACCAGAGGTTATGCTCTGTTCTGCTTATTTTTGTCAACAATAATTTCAATAATAGCGTGGAACTTGTTCTTGAGACACCACAGAGCGGGTAGTCTGTATTACAGCCATTATCCCATTTACTAGACAAAATATCCACATGCTGTAGTGCCAATTCACACCATGACTCAATGACACAGAAAAATCAGCATCAGCTTCTGAATGGCATGCAGTGAAATGCAGCTAGCTATTTTGTTGTGAATTAGAGGGTTTTAGCATTTTATAGGAACCATACATTCAACAACACCAAATGCAGAACTCCACCCTGACATTTAAAAGCCAAGTATCCCTATCGCATACATAAATCTTCCCTACTAACTGCAGATTTGAACAATACTTCTTTTTATCCCCCAGGACAATTTTTTCATCAATCTGCTTCCAGATTTATAGATGTGTGACAGTTGTTAATATTTATTTATATATTTTATTTACCTGAAAGTACCTCATGTTATTACTCTGAAGAACACCAAAATTCTCAGGCAGGTGTATGCTGTGCTAACCTATGCTAATTTTGCATATTATGCAGCTGCTTAAAGACCTGGAAATGTAATTTCTCTTTTGAAGTAAAAAACATCTGGTAGTAAATATAAAGGTGATTCCTAATTAATCAACAGATCACAGACGTATGGTATCTGACAAGTGCATGTCAAAACGCAAATG
The DNA here is from genome assembly GCF_000696875.1 of Nestor notabilis. Taxonomy (NCBI): domain Eukaryota; kingdom Metazoa; phylum Chordata; class Aves; order Psittaciformes; family Psittacidae; genus Nestor; species Nestor notabilis. The sequence goes on along the minus strand of NW_009944977.1, from coordinate 6,329 downwards.
CTCCTAGAGAAAATATAGTTAGTGTAAGTCACTTGAATTCTTCTATGCTCAAAGGCAATGTGTGAAGGAAAATTCAAGGAGAAAAAGGTGATAATATCTAACATTCCTTTATAGCTAACACTGAGCTTAATTTGACCTATCTAATATTTGCAGTTTCTCCTTGAATTTCAGAAACTACAACAGTGCGCATCACTAGCCACTATGTTCATCATATTTCATCAGTTATATAGAATATTTCTGAATAACTGAAAATTATGTATCTAGTTAATAGTCAGTATAGAAATATAAGGAATGTTTTGATCATATCACTCATGTTTTCTCCAAACAGTGACTTTTTATCCTGAAGATATATTATCACTTGGTTTTTTATTGGTTTTATTATGATCTAGTGGATTTATTAATTAACTGTAATTAAATTACTCTGTTGTCAGCTTCTTATCTCTACTGACTGCTTTCTATGTATAGAAGAAAAAAATACCTTCAGGATACAGAAAAACAATAAACCATTATTTAAAACTTAAATGGAGGGATTTAATAGTTTCCTACCCATTAGAAAGAATTTCCATTTGGGCATGTACATTAAAAATATATTCTTCATCAAATCTATGGAATATAAAAGTAGACATAGAAACATATATAATCTCACTAAAAATATATTAATATAACATACAGGGGCTAGAATATAAAAGTAAAAATGTTATTCTTAAAGGAGGAAAAAAAAACTTTATACAGACACCTACACCACTGATATATTATTCATCATCCATAACAAGTGAGAATAATTAGGGAATAAAAATAGACCCTAGGGACAAAAATGCATCAGACACATTCACAGTAACATATTATACCACAGTTTAACTTATTATTACATAAGGGAAAACTACAGAGACTACTGCTGTTCTAAAACTTAACCCCCAGGATGATTCCAAGAACTTCCATCTAGAAAGTGATTTTAATTGTGCTGCACAAAGATCAGAATTTAGCCTAACATTACCATTAAAACAACAAGATCCACTCTGCCAAAGAACAGAAGGCACGCTTGCTTCATCTTATAATAATGTTTTACTAAATTATAAACGAACCTCCAATATTTTAACAGTATTTTATCCTTCACAAGGATGTTATGAGCTAAGTCAGGCAGCAGGACAGGAATGGATCAGACAGCATTCCAGTCTCCAAACCAGATCACATTCCTCTTTGCTCAAAGATAGTGAATATTATTCTAGAATTTCAGAAATAACTGCCATTTGGTATTAAGTGTTATAGTATTGCTTCAATTGCAAAGTTTCTTAATCTGCCTTGTCTGATTTTAATGTATCACAGGATTAAATAGTACTTAATAATAACCCATCTTTACCAGTACAATAATTCCTGAAAGTTAGTTGTATTTCAACACCACAGAGCTCAGGCTCACATTTGCACTGTATACACTGGTTACTATCACCACCCAATTCCTGTTCTGCTTTCAAACAGTGTTCAGGGGAAGTATTGTGCAATGGTTACTGGTGAACCTGGGTCTCTGACTCCTGTGGTTCAGTTTCTAATTCAGCCATACATTTAAGACGGGTCACCAAGACTGGTATTGGGTGTTATGCATTGAAATGCATTGATTGCATGGATTTTATCTTTCAGCTTATGGTTTCCATCTGTAAAACGGCAATAGTAATTTATCATCTACTTATCTTTATCTCTTTATGTGTATACAATAGACAGAACTATTTCTAAAATGCATTTAACTGTGATAACAACCTGATACTGACATTCTCATAGCAAAAATAATAGCAATAGTAATCTTTTAACAGTTAAACAAGTATTACATTATAACTACAATTGAGGAACTGTTTGGAGTATAAATACAATTAAATATGTGATTACATATATAATTTTATTCTATATTTGGGAATCACTGACAGAACCTTCTTCCTTTCTACCTCCCTTGTTTGACCACCCAACCAGTAAGTTTTCACCTTATGTTTAAATGGAATTTTCTGTATTTCAGTTTCTGCCTATTGCCTTGTCTTCCCTGAAGGCAGGTTTCAAAGACATCTATGATATTTTGAGGAAGTGCTATTAAAGTAGCATTTAGTTTCTCACACTCCCTCTAATGTCACAGAGTTTTATTTCCTGGTCATGTTCCTATAATACAAGAGTCACTAAAGAAAAGATTGGTCTTTCATCCACCACCAGCACAGTATTTTCTTGCTAAAACACCTATCACATTCTGCTGTATTTCAACAACCTGTTGGTGTCTCGAAATGTGAAATTCATTTTTTGACCCTTTAATTTTGAATTTTGTTCTGACAGTTCGACAGGATGTATCACTACATACTATTCCGCTTTATAAATGCTGTGTCTCGATCTGATAAACTCATCTTCCCACTGTTTCTACAGCAAAGTCTACATGATTAAGGACAAATGCTCTCATCCATCACTATGTTATATTTAAATAAAATCTTACTTTCACGGTCCTGATCATCCCCCTTGGAAATAACAAGGCCAAATTATTTCGTATTACGTCTTTTTATGGACAAATTAGAAAACCCCCATAGTATTATTGTTCCCTGATGAGAGTTGAAAGACTGAATTATTTGGCTTTTCCTTGCCCTTGCATAATGCTATGTATGTCTGTATACTTGTGAAACCAAATGTATTCTGCAAGATCATGTAGATATCCTAAATTACATAAATTTTCAGCACCTTGAGTAAGGCAATTTCCTTGTTATAAGATGGTTCCATGCTGAAAAGAATAGGACTCCTAGATAAATTAGGTCAAAGCACCACACTGTAAGAGTCTCAGTTGGATTTATAGTTGGGATATTTATGGAAATCGCTCCATCGTTCCTATTAAGCCAATAAATCATGCAAGTTGTTGGCATAGTCACAGTTGCAGAACATGGCATGAAATGTGCACAGTTATTTCTCTTGCTTATCCCAAGGGGGAAAAGAAAGATTAGAATGTTTCCTATACTATGATTCTGACATGGAATTCTGGTTCACTCATTGAAGCAAGTTCACTCAACAATAACTATAAGATTTTTTTAAAGCATTTTAAGTTAAGATTACTTTTTTCTTTCTTAAATGATGTTCATGTATTCATACAAAAATAATGCTTTGTGTGCATGAAACACTGTATAGCTTTTAGACACACAATTTCCAGCTATGTAGAACTGATTAAAGACAAGTTGATCAACCATTTCTTTACCAGTGCATAGACTATAGGCCAAAATTTAGACACTGTCATTGCTATAACCTAACAGATTTCTTTTGAGAGGGTAAGGGTGTAGTTCTCTGTTCTCAATGATCATTTAATTTCCCTCCTGATAAAATCTTGGCTATTACTCCATTCTTAAGAAAATAAGAAGTATTATCAACACAATGTAGTCAACTTTCATTGCTATGAACATTGATACATGTCTTACACAGGTGTAAAAGATTGCATATTGCATAGCAGAGTGAAAATTGCTATATTTAATGAGAGGGAGGTCTAATTACAGCCCAAGATGCATTTGCTTCCAAAGGACAACAGCAGCAGGAGAGCCTCCCCCTCATCCTCTCAGGGGAAGATGCATGGTTCAAACAAATGGGATGGAGCACCACCACCTGAGTCTGAGTGCCCTCTCTCAGGCACAAAAGGTTTCCTCAGAGGAAATCCTTCTCAACTCATGTTCAAATCTGTCCCTTCAGCTCCTAAATGTAACAGAAACAGCTTGAGATGCTATGGCTTTCAGATAGACTTGGAAACAAGACAGGGCAGTGAAATCTTTTACTGGTTATAAAGCTTTAAAGTGATTTTTTTTTCCATATAGAGTTTGCATGAAATTGCAATGTAAAGACTACTGCTATTCCAAGCTTCAGTGTGAACATTCCTAACTTTAACACTGCATTACATTGATTCAAGTAATTTTTAGACAGCTTAAACTAAATAAAAAAATGACACTTAGTTTGAAATATGAATGTCTACACTGGGGCCTATACTGAAAGAAGTGAAGATATGAGTCATTACTGGGGTTTAGGACAGATTTATTCTGGACCTAAGTTATCTTCATATACTCAGTGACAGATGGTATTCGCTTAGAAACATAGCATAGATGATTTCCCTTACCAAAAAGAGTGAAAGCAACCTCTGGACACAGTGAAAAAATGTATAATAACTATTCATATACACAGAAATAGAAACTATTTTCCACACTGCAACTGACAAATTCAAATTATTTAATTTATCGAGACAGAACAATATTTAGCTCGAATCAGAATTCATTAAAGGTGGCTAAACAAGAAAGATTTTGTATTTATTTATATTTATATGGCTTAAAAAATAAGCTTCATATTTATTCATTAACAGTTGAACAATCTAAGTCACAAAACTTTTATGTATGGTTAGAATTCATGATCGTCTAAAAACCTTAGCCCATACCTAATTCATGTAAAAAATAATTATGCCATTATCAAAAATATATAGATATGGGTAAATGCCATTTAAATAAGTAACAGTCTACAATCAGATTATCCTGAGTTTATATGAGCTGCTATTATAGCTTACAAATGTCTTGGAAACAAAATTTTGTAAGAATAAAGAAAAAATCAGCACAGAAACCGTAACAACTACTACAGCAGTTTTATATAGGACAGATGAAAGATTTTATCACTCCTTCATCCTTGAGTTTCCCCACAGGTTGTTGTTTCCATGATGCAGAGGATCTGAGAATTACACACAACTGCCCTTGGAAAACTGAACCTGGGAAAAAAGTCGGCATACAGTGCATGGATCTCTGAAGCAGTCAGTGGAAAATGAACACACATTGACCAATGAGTGTAATAATGGCTTTGCTGACAATCTCAGTGAAGTTCAGCCTCTGCAGCTAAATGGATTGAGAGATAAAAAGATGGAGATGTGATGAAAATCATCTCCCCCTCACGTCTGTTCTCTGCTTTACACCGTCATCCCCCTCCAGTTACATACATGGCCAGATCAAGGATGGTACATCACTTGTAATCACAGTAGTTTCTTTGCCCTTGTGGCCACAGGCGACATGAAAACACTTTGTTCATCAGAAAAAAATGATTCTACCTTGTCAAATGGTACTATAGCTTATTTTAATAATTAATATTATTACACCCCTCTCACCTCTTTCTTAAATTAAGATGAAGTCAGCAAATCCATAGCAGACTTATGGTCCCAATTTATGCTTGTAAATATTGTCAGGTCCAATGAGTATCAACTAACTGCCAATACACAAACTGCAAACCACTTTTCTAAATACATACACTTGTCCAGAAGGAAACCAAAGTAATAAAAAAATCACTGTTAGGGATAGATGCAAAGCAACAGCAAGAGAAAGTATTACAAATAAATCCAGAGACTAGGTGGAATAAAAAGCAAAGATTATTTTTTTCCTGTTTAAGTAAAATTACAGTAGCCTTAATATTAACCTTGATAGGGTATTAGAAACTATATCAATTATTTTGAAAAATAGTGACTCTGGCAGAAAATAAAAACAACTTATTTTGGTTTTCAAGTCATACTAATCAGTACTGCAGTGACATGATCTTTATATCACTGCATCAATGAAAAAACATGTGTGGAGAGGTGTTTACTACACTGGAAAGCAAGACAGCCCTGTAGAGAGATAAAACTGGAAAACAAGAACTTAATTTTGTGCTAATTATTACAATTTCTGACTTTGATATGCCAACAGCCAAGGTGTCTGAAAAATAGGAAGGAAGATCAAAGATCTTTATAGAAGGGTAATATAACCCCCATTTTCAAGACGGGGAAGGTAGAACACCAAGGGAACTACAGACCAGTCAGTCTCATCCCTGTGCCTGGCAAAATCTTGGAGCAGATTCTCCTGGAAAGCATACTAAGGCACATGAAAAACAATTAGGGGGTGGGTGACAGCCAGCATGGTTTCACTAAGGGGAAATCCTGCCCGACCAATTTGGTGGCCTTCTATGATGGGGCTATGGAACTGATGGACAGCGGCAGAGCAGTTGACGTCATCTACCTGGACTTGTGCAAAGCGTTCGACACTGTCCCACACAACATCCTTGTCTCTAAATTGGAGAGACACCAATTTGATGGACGGACCGCTTAGTGGATAAAGAACTGGCTGGATGGCTGCAGACAAAGAGTTGTGGTCAACGGCTCAATGTAGAGTTGTAAGGCAGTAATGAGTGATGTCCCTCAGGGATCGGTGTTGGGACCTGTGTTGCTCAACATCTTTGTCAGTGACATGGACAGCGGGATTGAGTGCACCCTCAGCAAGTTTGCTGACGACACCAAGCGGTGTGGTTCTGCTGATACGCTGGAGGGACGGGATGCCATCCAG
>NW_009944976.1:24589-25052 GCF_000696875.1 Nestor notabilis | reverse complement strand
ACACCTGCCACATGAAAGAATACAAAAGGCAGTATAGGTTTTGAACTTTTTAAATTTACCTAGGGACGAGGATGTTCCCTCCCCCCCCAAATCATAAAACACCTAAGAGGCCTTCAAACAGATATTGGTCATATAGGCCAAGAAACAGAAGTGAAGGTTCAAATAAAAGATCTGTATACAGCAACAGGCAAGGGAACTAAGTAGAGAACAGATAACTATATGGGATATTCAGTGCTGCCGTCTGCTATTAATACCAGACATATGGGAAGTGCCTTCTGATAGATGGGAACTGACTAAAGTTAAGCGTGCAAAAAGATTTGCTTGGAAGCGAAAAACAAGATGAAAATATCGTGCTCAGTTTGACAGAGTAGGCATGGTCGAAGAAGCATAGAATTGGACTTCTAGGTGGGAAAGCGAGGAGCGAGCCCAATGCAAGTGGCACCGTTGCGGAGCTCTCCATGTG
>NW_009944976.1:0-23814 GCF_000696875.1 Nestor notabilis | reverse complement strand
AATTGGACTTTTAGGTGGGAAAGCGAGGAGCGAGACCAATGCAAGTGGCACCATTGCAGAGCTCTTAATGTGCTAAAGAGGCCCAGTAGCAGTTTTCTCTCCTGAATCTTTGGCTGTGGGAGCAGGAACTGGACATTCATGCTCAACACAATGAGCTCGACAGAGCCTCGAGCCTGCATCATACAGGATGTGCCTTGATGGAGAGACAGGACGCAGCTTGCTGCAAGCAAGATGTCGTTTTATTACAGTTATCCATATACATTTATACTTATTCCTACCTAGCGTGTCTTATACCGATTGGTCCATCTTTTACAGTAGGCACACACTAATTGGCTAACATAAGATAAACTATTAGTCAGGCATTCACACCTCCCCTAGTAACATCCTTTTCTTATACAAAGAGCTAGTTCTTCTAATTGAGGTCGGCTTCTTTTTTCTTTAGCAACCTTTTCAGCCTGTGATTGATGAGCAAGCTGGGCCTGTGTTTATCTCACTTTTCCAAGGTTTTACGACTAACAAGCTCCAACAGTCTCCTTTTATCACCTAGATGGTGCTGGGAGTCCTGCTGAGAGTAGCCAGCTCTTATCCTTATCTTACTTTTCCCAAGGTTTATGACCAACAAGCTCCAACACGTCTCCTTTTATCAGCTGGACAGTACTGGGAGTCCTTCTGACAGTAGCTACAAGGATGCACGCAATTGGACTTTTAGGTGGGAAAGTGAGGCGTAAGACCAATGCCAGTTGCACCATTACAGAGCTCTCCGTGACCACAAGAGACCCAGCAGCAGCATTCTGTCTTGGCTCTTCGGCTGTGGGAGCAGGACCTGGTAGTTCGTGCTCTGTTCCTCCAGACTCTGGAATGGCCTCGAGCTGGCACCATAGAGGATGCACCCAATCGGACTTTTAGGTGGGGAAACAAGGAGCAAGAGCAATGCTAGTGGCAGCACTGTGCAGCTCACTGTGTGCAGAATAGGCCCAGCAGCAGCTTTCTATCCTGGCTTTTCAGCTGTGGGAGCAGGATTGGACCTTCATGCTCAATATGACAGGCTTGGCAGAGCCTCGAGCCTTCATCATAGAGGAATGTATGCAATTGTACTTTAAGGTGTGAAAGCGAGAAGTAAGAGCAAATCAGGTGGCACCTTTGCAGAGCTCACCATGTGCAGAAGAGGCCCAGCAGCAGCTTTCTGTCCTGGCTCTTCAGCTGTGGGACAAGGACCCAGACATTTGTACTAAACATGACGGGCTCAGCACAGCCTCGAGCCTGCATTGCACTGGATGCATGGATTTGGACTTTTAGGTGGGAAAGCAAGAAGCAAGAGCAATACCACTGGCACCGCTGCGGATATCACCTTGTACAGAACAGGCCCAGAAGCAGCTTTCTTTCCTGGCTTGTCGGCTGTGGGAGCAGGGGTTGGACATTCATGCTCAACACGACGGGCTCAGCACAGCCCCAAGCGGGCAGCATAGAGAATGCACGCAACTGAACTTCAGGTGTGTAAGCAAGGAGTGAGAGGAATGCTGGTGGCAACGTTGCGGAGATCTCTGTGTACAGAAGAGGCCCAGCAGCAGCTTTCTGTCCTTGCTCTTCTGCTGTGGGAGCAGGGGCTGGATGTTGGTGCTCTATGCAGCGGACTGTGGGACAGCCTCAACCTGGACTCACTGAGAATGCAAGCAATTGGACTTATAGATGGAAAAGCAAGGAGTGAGAGCAATGCCAGTGTCACCACTGCGGAGTTCACTGTGTGCAGAAGAGGACCAGCAGCAGCTTTCTGTCCTGGCTCTTCAGCTGTGGGAGCAGGGGCCGGACATTTGTGCTGCATGAGGTGGGTTCTGCATGGCCTCAGGAAGGCACCCTAAATGTTACACACAATTGGAGTTTTAGGTGGGAAAGTGAGGAGCGAGAGCAATGGCAGTGGCACCATTGCCGAGCTCACCGTGTGCAGAAAAGGACCAGCAGCAGCTTGCTCTCCTGGCTATTTGGCTGTGGGAGCAGGGCCGGACATTCATGCTCAACATGATGGGCTCTGCACAGCATCATGCTAGCACCTTAGAGGATACACACGATTGGACTTCTAGCTGGGAAAGTGAGGAGCAAGATCAATGCCGGTAGCACCATTGCGGAGCTCACCGTGTGCAGAACAGGCTAATTAGAGCATCTCTGTCTTGGCTTTTTGGGTGTGGGAGCCAGGGCAGGACATTCGACCTCAACACAATGGGCTTGGCAGAGCCTCAATTGGGTACCGTTCATGTTGCACGCAATTGGTCTTTTAGGTGGGAAAGCGAGAAGTGAGAGCAATGCCGGTGGCACCGTTGCAGAGCTCACCATGTGCAGAAGAGGCCCAGTAGAAGCTTTCAGTCCTGTTTCTTTGGCTGTTGCAGCAGGGGCCAGACGTTCGTACTGAATTGAACATGCTCAGCTCAGCCTTGTGCGGGCATCATGGATGTTGCACACAATTGGAATTTTATATGAGAAAGAGAGGAGCCAGAGCAATGCCGGTGGCACCATTGTGGAGCTCACTGTATGCAGAAGAGGCCAAGTAGCAGCTTTCTATCCTGTCTCTTTGGCTGTGGGAGCATGACCCAGATGTTATTACTCTATGCCCTGGACTGCGGGATATACTTGACTGGGCATCGTAAAGAATGCATTCAATTGGATTTTTAGCTGGGAAGTGAGGAGCAAGAGCTATGCTGGTGGCACCATTGCAGAGCTCACCATGTGCAGAAGAGGCCCAGCAGCAGCTTTCTGTCCTGGCTCTTTGGCTCTGGGAGTAGGACCAGGACATTCATACTCAATGTGGTGGGCTCGGCACAGCCTCAAGCTGGCACCTTAGAGGATTCACGCAATTGGACTTTCAGGTGGGAAAGCGAGGAGCGAGAGTAATGCCTGTAGCACCGTTTCTGAGCTCACTGTGTGCAGAAGAGGCCCAGCAGCAGGTTTCTATCCTGACTCTTTGGCTGGGGGTCCAGGGGCTGGACATTCGTGCTCAACCACACGGGCTTCACAGGACCTTCAGCTTGTATCGCAGAGGATGCACGTAATTGGACTTATAGGTGGGAAAGCGAGGAGTGAGAGCAATGCCTGTGGCACCATTATGGAGCTCACCATGTGCAGAAGAGACCCAGCACAGCTTTCTGTCCTAGCTCTTTGGCTGTGGGAGAAGGGGCTTGATGTTTGTACTCTATGCCTCGGACTGTGGGACGGCCGTGAACCTGCATCATAGAGTATGTATGCAATTGGACTTTTAGGAGGGAAATTAAGCAGCGCTACCAATGCTGGTGGCACAATTGTGGAGCTCAGCATGTGCAGAAGAGGCCCAGCAGCAGCTCGCTGTCCTGGCTCCTCGACTGTGGGTGCAGGACTCGGACGTTTGTGCTCAATGTGAGGGGTTCGGCTCAGCCTCGAGAAGCACCCTAGATATTGCATGCAACTGGACTTTTAGGTGGGAAAGCGAGGAGTGAGAGCAATGCCGGTGGCACCATTGCCAAGCTCACCGTGTGCAGAAGAGGACCAGCAGCAGCTTTCTGTCCTGGCTCTTTGTCTGTGGGAGCAGGGGCTGGTCTTTTGTGCTCTACGATCTGTGGTAAAATACAGCGGAGAATGAGCAACAGAGAGGCAGTTTTATTAACTCAGCAATATAATGTCATTGTCTCTCACCAGCATTCAGCACATAAGAAGACCAAATTTAGATGTCCAGAGCTTCCTAACTGCCAAGTTAGCACCAGTCTTGATGATTGCTCCTGGGACCTGGGTTTTGGCTCAGCAGAGAGTCCTGTCTAATGAGGCATTACACAGATGGAGTTTTTGGTGTATATTTAAGTGAGGATGCCCATGTTGAAGGCACCATTCCTGAGGGCACCATGAGTAGAATGTCCCCAGGTCTTTGTTTTTGTCCTAACACATTAGGGCTAGGTCGAGGATCTGGCCATTTGCACTTAGGGGGCTGGTTTGTGGGTCAGCAAGGGTGCAGGGGAATGGTTGATCTTGCTGATATTAATGGTCTTTTCCAACGTGATTGATCCTATGATTCTATGGTTGTACCATAGTTATCACACTGTTCTTAACTTGTGAGTCAAGTTGGGTTTCATAGGTGTCAGGCTGGGTAGTGTCAGTGTCACTTTGGGTGCTATAGGTTTTAGGTTGGGTAGCATAGGTGTCACTTAGAGTAGAGTAGGTGTCAAGCTTGGTAGTGTGGGTAGCGCTTGGGCTACTATAGGTGTTAGGTTGGATACTGTAGCTGGCACTTTGGGTACTATAGGTGTTAGATTGGATACTGTAGGTGGTACATTGGCTATCATAGCTGTTAGGCTGGGTATTGTAGGTGGCACTTTGGGATCCATAGGTGTTAGGTTGGGTAACACAGGTGGCACTTAGGGTAATGTAGGTGTCAGGCTTAGTGGTGTAGGTGGCACTTGAGGTAGCAGAGGTGTTAGGTTGGATACTGTAGGTGGCACTATGGGTGCTATAGATGTTAGGTTGGGTAGCATAGGTGGCACTTAGGGTAATGTAGGTGTCAGGCTTGGTAGTGTAGGTGGCTATAGGTGTTAGGTTGGATACTGTAGGTGGCACTTTGGGTAATGTAGGTGTCAGGCTTGGTAGTATAGGTGGCACTTGGGCTACTGTAGGTGTTAGGTTGGATACTGTAGGTGGCACTGGGTACTATAGGTGTTACATTGGATACAGTAGGTGGTACATTGGGTATTGTAGGTGTTAGGTTGGGTATCGTAGGTGGCACTTTGGGTACTATAGTAGTTAGGCTGGGTAACATAGTTGGTATATTGGGTATGGTAAGCGTCAGGCTGGGCAGTGTAGGTGGCGCTTGAGGTGGTGTTAGATTGGGTAGTGCCAGTGTTACTTTGAGTACTATAGGTATTAGGTTAGGTAGCATAGCACACTTTGGTTGTGCTTATGTGGCTGACGCAGGGTTTGTTAGACCTGAAAAACAAAGAAAAACAAAGAAAAACAAAGAAAAACAAAGAAAAACAAAGAAAAACAAAGAAAAACAAAGACTGACGCACAGCTTTGTTAGACCTGTTCCATCAGCAGTGCTTGGAAGTGAGACAACTCATGCCCAGCACTAAGGGCCTGCTGATACAGGACATAGCATCATCCACACATGTGGCCTGTTGGGTGCATGGCCATGGCGTGAGGGGGTCCTTAGGAAGCAGGCAAGGAGGAGGAGGAGGACGACGAAGATGCAGGAGGCAGCCACTGAGGTCTGTGTGTGCAAATGGGGTTTGTTGAATCTCATAGGATGGAGGCTGTTGTTTGGGAAGGATTTGGCTGCATGTGGCTGCCCGTTTGGAGGAGCAGGGCAAAACCCTCCAGTTGGGGCAGCCCCGGGTCCTAGTGCCCGCCTGCCTGCCTGTCTGCCGGCTCCTAGTGCTCGGCCGCCGGGTCCTACAGCGCACCTGTTACTTGTGAGCGCCCTCTCGCCCACTGGGTCCTAGTGCTCGCCCGCCGAAGACTAGTGCCCGCCCGCCCGCCGGCCGGCCCCCCGGGTGCTAGTGCCCACTGCTGCTGGGCCTCTTCTGCAAACGGTGAGCTCGGCAATGGTGCCACCGTCACTGCTCTCGCCCCTCGCTTTCCCATCTAAAAGTCCAATTGAGTGCAACATCCACGGTGCCCTCCCGAGGCTGTGCCAAGCCAGTCACATTGAGCACAAACACCCCGCCCCTACTCCCACAGCCTAAAAGCCAGGACTGAAAGCTGCTGCTGGTCCTCTTCTGCACAGGATGAGCTCAGCAGTGCCTGCCTTTCCTCTCACTCCTCGCTTCCCCACCTAAAAGTCCAATTGTGTGCATCCTCTACAGCACCCACTCGAGGCTGTCCCGCAGCCTGGTGCGTAGGGCACGAACGTCCAGCCCCTGCTCCCACAGCCTAAGACACGAAGAGTTTTTTCTTAAAAAAAAAACAAACCAAAAAAAAAACCCCACAACATTGTTTTCTTAGTTTAATATACATACCTTTACAATGGCTTAAAGTAAGGCATAATCCAGCTGGCTGAAGGTTTCAGTAAAATGTCTCTGTTGCTTTTATTAGTAATAACTGATTCAGATAACTGCTGGCAAGAGTAACATAGTCCATTAAAGAGGAGATTAAAAAAGAGATCTCTTTATTACTACTATCTTCCATTAGGGTGATTTGTAAATCAAATGTAGCACAGGCCTTTGGACTCAGGAAGCCTTTTAAGAAGTTCACCACTGAATCAACTTATCATCAGGGCTTGAAATTTTAAGCAGAAGCTGGTCAAACTCTGAAGCCATAGTGTGTTTTTTACAGAAAGCATTTTGCATTCTAGAGAAAGGACAGCATCCACCCAATATGAAACAGAAATAGAAGGTATCATCCAGAAAGCACAGGGTAAAGTTTTGGAAGACCTAGCCAAAAAGACAATGGCAGAAACTTAACAGCCAGACATCACAGAAGAATCCAAGTCAACATGCCAATGGAGACTTTTAATTTAAAAGCATCACCTCTGATCATGTCACTATCATGATACTTTCCTAAATGACATTTTGGGCTCTCAGATACTCTGAAGAGTCTATCTCCCATGCCATTTGGAATCATATTCTAGGATCCTAGAATACTTCAAATTTCTCTTTCAATTTGAATGTGAAGCGTTTGAGGCTTTCTAGGACTGTATCTTAAGTGTAGAACAGACCAGACACCTTTGATAAAACTAAATGTTCTTGGATGGAATAAATAATCTGCAAGTCATATCATCCCTCTATATGTACCAAGACTCAATCATGTTATACAGGAAAATGCACTATTTCAGGTACATAAAATAAGACCAGATGCCTCCCAAAAAGTTTTAAATTCATAAATTTAGTCCTTCCCAATGTCATGTAGCAAGAGGTGCAAAATAACAGGTTAGAACACAGCCTCATTCCAGAGCCCGACAGGTCATGCTTTGACTACTCTTGGGACAAAGACAAAGCATGACTGAGGCAGTTACTGAGGAGCAAGCAAGCTTTAAAGTCACAACTGACTGTAGCACTACATGTGCTTCCTTGGGAATGAAATCACCAGATTATTTTCTTCAGAATTAGAAATCACAATTCCATCCCTTAAATAAGTAACAAGCAGTAGCTCAAACCCCCAAACACTGGAATGTTTACTGCTTTAACATTTTCCCAACAAAAATACTGCCTGTTAAGCTTAGTATAGTACTACTACCTATTTTCTTACCTATTGGGCTTCTGTTTTATTCCTGTAACATTAAACATTCCTAATATGCTTTTGCTTCCAGTGTTCTGTGACAAACACCATCCCTGAAAGTGTTCACAAACCATGCAGACAAGACCCTTAATGACATGGTTTAGTGGTGGCCTTGGCAGTCCTGGGGTAAAGGCTGGACCTAATGATCTTAAAGGTCTTTTCCAACCTGGTTGAGTCTACGATTCTGTGATTGTATTTTCAGAACATCCCTAGAGTTCACACAAGTGCTTAGAAAGCTTCCTGTAGCTCCATTCATCCTGCCTTTTAAACTAAACTAGAAACCAACTCCGGTACCTGGAGTAAAAGACAAAGACAAAACATTAAGAGATGCATTTAATGCACCATGGTAGTATAAATCCTTTCAGAGGCTGGTAATTAAACCACTCTCTGCATTTCCTGAATAAGTTTATACTAAAGCGTTCCCTGTATCAATGGTTTTGACAAGTAGGGAAAAAGTAAAGGTGACAATAGGGAAAGTGCTAAAAAAAAAAACCCCAAAACCCTATCATGTTTCTCTCAATTAAGCATTGTAGCAGACTTGTTCAATGCTTTTCCTCCATGTGAACCTACACTATGCTAAAGCAGCAAAATAGCCACACAAGCACAGAGTACTGTGTAAATAAACTTGTAATACTACCTTGCTATAGAGAAAATGGAACAGTCAAAGGCATTCCCTAATAAAATGAGCATTGAAATCCATACATCAGAACCCTTGTAGAGCACCATATTTCAGAAAGATGTTTGAATTGTATAGCTGTACCAAAGCTGGAGGCAGAACATTCGTCATTGGATTTGATGATCAGACTCCCAGTGAGGTTCCTCAATGAACGCAAACACTACTAAACCAGTCCTAAATACATACTGGTTTTACATGGATATGTTTGTGAGGGAAAAGGAGTTATCACATTGTTTATTCCAGCTGGTTTTGCTCTGTATTTATGCCTTTGCTTTCACTGTTGTCCTTATTCTGACCAGCTGGTTCCTCCTCACTCTGTGCAATAGGAATATCTGACTGGTCCCTCTTGGCGTCAGTATCAGCCAGTTCCTCTGCAGCTGAGGTGGGGCTGTGCAGCTCCTTCACATGGAGGGTAGGATTGATCATCTGCTCTGTGTCTTGCTGAGAGGCTGGTACATTGCTGTCTTTGGGTAGCTCAGGGCAGTTGACAGGAGCTATCACCAAGGGAGGCTGAGGTAGGTCTTTCTGTAAATGGAAGATCACAGTCAGAATGATGGAAAGCAAGAATTACTGTGCCCAGGTATCAAGAGTGATGGTCATACAAGATGAAGATTAAAAGTCCATCATCTCCATTATCATTGCAGACGCATGCTTATCCCATTTTTGTGTTTTATAGTACACAAGGGGATTTTTCTTCTAGAAATATGTTGAATTATGTTGATTTGCTTTCTGCTTGATTATTCCTTGCTGATTTCAGATGCTGGTTATGCAGAAAGAGGCAAAGAGCACTTTGGCACTTGGTCACTCTCTAGTTTTGCCCACACCTTTACTCTCAATGTACAACAATTGACAACTTTCCCATCAAATTTCAGATGATCTCAAGTATTTTACCAACAATTACATTCAGTTCTCCAGAGGAAAATTGTGAAGTTTTTCACAAGTAGTTGAATAACAAAATAAATATTACTGGGGGGTGAAGGGGGGAAACCTCTAACTCAACAGATTTGCCCTTAAGGTAATTATTCAGAATCCAGAATTATGCATCAAAATAGAAATCATTCTTTTTGGAACCAAATTCTTTTCACTTACACCCGCAGTGAAACAAAGTGATAATTTACTATACTGAACCAGATTTCTACCTTCATAAGCAGCAGGCTGTGAAAAAACATATAAAGACAAATATTTTAAGGATATATTTGCTATCAGAAATCATTATTTTAATATTTAATAATAGTAATTTCAACATAGATTAAACGAGTAAAATTATGTCCCAATCCAGAAAGACAGACAAGATCTACTTTACTTTTCACTAACCAGTTTAAGTGGCCATAAACAGTAAAAAAACAAAACCTTCCTGAAGCAAAAAAAAGTATGTAAAAAAGCAAAGGATCAAGCAAAACAATAATCTTTGGTTTGGTTTGATAATACTGCAATATTTTACTCAACTTTAATTCTAGTTAGGTTTTTATAATATTAGTATTTCTTGAAGACACTCATATCAAACTGGTATTCACCGCAAAACCGCTGCCCGTCCAGAACATTGCAAGCTCCTTCCTCCAAAAAGCCACAGCAAAGCTTGTGAAGAGGGTACAGGGCACCAAGTAGAGGAGAGCAGGTTGGCCCATCTGCATCATTGCCAAGGCAACAAAGGTCATAAGGAGGCCTATGCCATATGCTGAAAGGAAATAAAACCAGCAAAACCCAGTTATTCAGATAGAGCTTTGCTCAAGAACAAGTAATATGTAAAACAACATTTCCAATATTTTTTCAGGCCTCTTTAGACATAAGCATTATACACACAATGTAAACTTGGAGTAGTGCTTTACTTAACAGAGATACTACAGTGTTTCTATTGATAATAACATACCGTGTGGTTGGCCTAGGCCATACTGTGCAATTAAATTATTTCCTTAAGCATTTTGAGAACTGCAAAATAAACAAATGAAATCTATACCTTTTATATATATAAAATATAGGGGGAAGCCTATGTATTAAAATATATTCACATTTATGAATTCAACAGATATAATTACAACATATGCTTTTTGTTTGGGTTGGCTTTGGCTGTTTCTTACCATCCTGCAACATCACAAAACCAGACAAAACCAACAACAAAAGAAAAACAAAACCAAGCCAGCTGTATGTTACAATTTTCTATTATATTCTATTTAACTTTTGCACATATTCTGCAAATATTACTAAGTAGAACAGAAGCAGCTAGGATCTCATGCTGGAATTATTTTCAATTGCATTTTCAGAACAACAAACTAAAATCCAACTGATTTTTCATTCAGGAACCAGATGAAGAAAGACACTGAGGTGCTGGAGCAGGTCCAGAGAAGGGCAAAGGAGCTGGTGCAGGGCCTGGAGCACAAGTGTGATGAGGAAGAGCTGAGGGACCTGGGGGGGTTAGTCTGGAGAAGCTAAGACTCAGGGGAGACCCTATCGCTCTCTACAACTGCCTGACAGGAGGATGGAGCCAGGAGGGGGCTGGTCTGTGCTCCCAAAGAAGTGACAAGACAAGAGGAAACAGCCTCAAGCTGCACCAGGGGAGGTTTAGATGGAGATTGAGAACAATTCTTTCCCCATAGGGTGCTCAGGCATTGGAAGAGGCTGCCCAGGGCAGTGCTGGAGTCACCGGCCCTGGAAGTGTTCACAGCCCGTGTAGACGAGGCCTCAGTGCCAGGGGTTAGTGGTGGCCTTGGCAGTGCTGGGGAACAACTGGACTTGATGATCTGAAAGGTCTCGGCTTCCAACCTGGTTGATTCTATGATTAGAATATTCAGCAACTTTTTGCAGTTTTTGAGAAATGCTTTTTTTTCAGGGCACATTATGTTATTAGTGAGAGCTCCATATATCTAGTTGAAATATTTCTTCTTCTGACGTAAGTCCACTGCCTCACATCTTAACCCTGTGTACCTGTTAAAAAAGTGTGTCTTGGTCTTCTCTGCATCCTCACATTAGGTAGGTGTGGACAGCAATAGAATCTCCTCTTTGCCTCCTCTTGTTTTAAAATCATATGCTCCAGCCCTCAGCCATCTTGATGGCATCCACTGGATTTACTCTGGTACGTCAATGTCTGTCTTGTACTAGGGAACCTGGTTAAGATTCAACTGCCAAATTGAGGGGAATACTCACTTCTCTCATACTGCTGGCTCAGTCTTGCTAACAGCCCTGTATGTGGTTAGTTTTCATCACTTGCAGTAGTACACTGCTAACTCTTCATCAGTACAACTTTTTCCCATCAATTTTCTGTTTTGAAAGTACCAGATAAGACAAGAGTTTAAGTATATACAAGAGGAAATTATTTGGTACAGTGAAATAAAAGCATCTCTCTAACCCTGCTCTAAGTCTCCAAGAACTGAGCTATCTTTTTGAAAGCAGAATAACTGCTTTTCTAAAGCAGTTTTTCATAAAAATTTTAATTACATTAACTGCAAGTATCTTAAGCCTTTGATAGCATAAACACTTTGTAACTAAGCCAGAGATCTCTAAGCCATCTTTAAGTCCATGGCATGTAACTCTGTAAATGCTACAGACTAAAGAAGAAAACTGATTTAGTGGTGTTACAGCCATCATAATGCAATTCATTGCATCCTAAGTCACAGATTTTTACAATACGTAAGAAGTAAAGAGCAAAGTCAAAGGAAGCTATTCCTGAACGTGAATTCTCATATGCAATAAACTCAAAGATTCATGAATGAAGAAAGAGGGCTTGGAGCAACCTGGTCTAGTGGAAGGTGTCCCTGCCCATGGTGGGGGGTTGGATCTGCACGAGCTTTAAGGTCCCTTCCAATCCAAACCATTTCAGGATCTACGAAACCCGAATGAGCAGCTAAGCATCTATAAAGATAGTGTAGATGTAAGGGTTATAGTGAGACAACCATGGTAAGAAGAAGCTCCCCTTATCTTACATATAGCAGGAAAGCTCGTTTTCCAAGCTCAGGAAAATGACATCAGATAACTTGGTGATGGAGTGTCTGGCCTGGAAAGTATTTTGCTAACATATTTCTGTTTAATAATAAAAGGAGAAGAATATGTAGTTTGAGATTGATGGCATGTTTTTAAAGGGAGCAACCCCTGTAGATACTGTGTTCAGGTGTCACTGTTGTACGTACCTATGGTGCAGGCTACGAAATACACTCTGGATGACTGCACCTGAATATCAAATCTATGGCAATAGGCTACCAGTAAGCCTGGGAAAGGAAAGAACAATTACAACATGCTTTCAACCCATTCATGCATTAAAGATACACAAAACCATCAAATTATCAAGGAACTTCTAAGATTCCACACACACCCCCCAAGCCTTACTTGGGCACCCCAGTGTTTAAGTATTACAAGAGCATCAAGCAGGAGGCTGCACAGCCTCCAGAACAGGTCTCCCACAAGCCCAGGATAACAGAAGCACTCTAATAATCCAATTAAGATCTACAAATACACAGATTCTGAATACAAAACATCATCCCATTCCTAATAAAGTTGTAAAAATAGTGTTCACAACAAAAATAACATTAAGTTCATCCCTTCCAGCTCCTAGTAAAGACAGTAGAAATTTATGGTTAATGTCTATGCCTATTATAGATCAGAGGAGACACAACCAGGGATGACATAGTTCCTATTTCCCAAAAATACAAAAAAAAAAAAAAATAGAACCCAAATAATTCCACAGAAAAAATGTGAAAGCCAGAGGTACAAACTTGTTTTCACCTGCAGTGATGCCAGGCATGCTTCTACATACTAGCTAAAGTCCAAGCTGAGAGGAGATGTGGTAGAAACTCTGGATGTTAAGTGACTAACAAAATGGTGACACTTCAGGTGGTCAGGTATGTGTGAACTCAAATCATGGGCAAATAGACAAATCATTTCCTCTATCACCATACTACTGGTTTATACTATAAAATTAGTTGCTAAATGAACTCTGGAGATTTCTCTACATTTCTTGACATCACTGCATGTGAAATTGAACCATAAGATTGATGTCCATTGAATTTCTTACAGAAAAAGGTGACTAGCGCAGTAGTCAAATCAAACTGCCCACCTGAAGCAGAAGTACAAGAGGTATAAACTAATATCACAGTGCAACAAGTAAAATTGTTCACATGCTAAGCAAGAAATACCTGGAACTAAAATGTCTCCAAATCCTAGAAGAGAAAAAGGCCTGTCACACAGAGCCAAGGGTGAGGAGTTCAGGCGTGGAACCTTCAGGACCATGGGGAGCTTGGAATGAGAGACACATGCCTTATGAAAAGCTCTTTCCTCTACATACGGACACCACCTACCAGCACTTGCTCCTGAGTAGTGAAACTGCAGACTTCAAAATAAAGCAAATGCCTCTTTTGGTTTGTTGCTTTTGTTGTTTTTTTTTTTTTTTTACGTTATACATTCTCTGATTTCTTTTTCTTGTTTAAAATATTTTATTAATGCTATTGACAACAACTAACACAATGTATCTAAGGTACAAGTGATTAAATACTTTCTAAAAACAAACCAAGAAGACCAAAGCTGTTGTCATGAACCACTAAAAGTCTGATTTGCCCCTGGGTTTGGTATAGATATCCAGGGAGGTCAGGAGTGCTTATTTCCACATTAAATTCTTTTCGGATTAGCATCTCCATTTCAGCTTTGTGGTCTTTGAATTCTAGACAAGTTGAAAGCGTAATAGCTGGAGATTAGCACCATACTTTCAGTCTACACAGAGTACCTTTTCATGAGTGGAAGAATCAGTTGGACCTGCAGCCACCTCCACCATTATACTCTCCCCAGACTAAAGGAAAAAAAAAGGGGGAAATTGTAAATCAATACTAGACTCAGCAGGTCTGGGATCATTTAGGAACACACTGTGAGCAACGGGCACTAGAGAAGTACTTGACTTACCCTTGTTAGAAAAGGTGTGATAAATACAAAGAATACATCATACACAAAAAGAACCAGGAGGAGCAAGGTACAAGCCTGAAGGAAGAGACAAGATACTTGCATCAGAAGCAATACTAAACAGCAAAGTAATAATTAGCAACTTAAGACTATTCAAGGCAAAAAGCTAACAAGAACTAAACCAAGTCAACAAGTTATTTTTCTTAATTCCTAAATATTTTAGGTGGAAGAATTGGGTCTTGCATGCACCATAGAAAAGAAGGTAATTCTTAGACACAAAATTACATTAGTCCCTAAAATTCTTTACCATGTAAAATCAGGAAAAGGTGATGGTTCAATTTTTTAGGACATACTAAGAAGTTCTGCATTTTCTCTGGAAGATGCTAAGCGTAGCTTGGAACAGTATCCACGTTCCTTTAGCCAGTTCATACAGGGAAACAAATTTATAGCTGCAGAACAGAGTTTGAAGAGCTGCCTAAGGGGCAACTAAAGGACTTAATACCGATTTTTATCCTAGGATACTGAATAAGTTCTGGAAGATTTGAAAAAACCACCAAAATGATTCATCAATTGTGTGTCAAATTTGAGAACAAACCAAACAAAAACCCCAACATCCAACAAAAAACAACCCCAAACAACAAGTCTCCTCCAAAACCCCACAAGTGAGTGTGTGGTGTGGGATTTACTGGTGCTCAACACTACAGGACTGCATGCGTAACAATCACACCACTTACTGGTCTACATTTTAGTCATTGCTTACTCTTTTCCAAGACAATGTACTCCATTATAAGCAACTCCTCTGTTGAACTATTAACAGGCAAACATCCTCTTTCTACATATTTGTTTAACTTTTATACCTTAAATGTAGGCAGGCGAATTGTTTTCAACATATAAAGACAGAAAGCAATTCCTAAAGCATCTTGCAGAACCCAGGCCCACCTAAAGAAAGAGAAGAGTAATGTTTTTGCAGGAAGCAGTAGGAAAACCAGACCAAGCCTTGTCGTCCTCACTAAGGACCTACTTGGACAAAAAACTATTAACATCTTGTTGCCAGCATGGATTCACAAATGGGAAGTTGTGCATGATCAACCTGAATACCTTCTACAATTAAATGAATGGTATATGAGGGAAGAGCAGTGGGGATACTGTCTGTCTAGACTTTAGTAAGGCTTTCCACTGAGAATCTCCCATAAGGTCCTCATGGAGACACTGATGAAACACAGGCTGTATGAGCAGATAGTGAGGTGGAGCGAAAACCAGCTGCACGAGCTCAGTGGGTACCAAAATATGAAGTACTGGGCTCCTTTGGCCTGAGTGTATTTGTACTCCTGCTTGTGTGCTGAGGGAAGCCTACACCTGGGGCTGTTTCTTGAGGATGTTTTGCAGGTTAGGCACAGAAGTACCAATGCTCTTTGCTTTACTCTTGATTGTTAGAATCAAAGAGAAGTAGGATTTGAGATACAGAACAGAAGTTTCCCTAAAATTGTCTAGATGCAGATGAGATTATGCTACTCTGATTAACACCTGCGCACTTGCTGATAAACTCTTGTGCAGGAGACACTCAGGTCTGCTGCAGCTTTGAGGCAGAAAATGGATTTCCTAGCCCCAAATATCCCAGGTTGGGATAGCTCTATAGTACTTCTGTACTACTCAGTCTGACACTTATTTCTCTAAAAAGGTGTTTGAGAGTTGATACTTCCTGGATATACGAGTTCAGTCAGTGAATCATCCACAGCCTTAACACAGAAAATGGACCCCACAAGGGCAGTAACAGGCATTCAAGGCATAAGCAAGACATCTTTGGTACCACCAGCAGAAACACTAGTCAGCATTTCAGTTCCAACAGAGAATCCCTGAGAGAGGGACCAAGATGATGAACATGTCATGTATTTGGGGAAACTGGAGCATCTGTGAGTGATAAAAGGGGTTAAAAAAAGCCCCAAACCAACCCCCAACACCCTTCTCCCCATACCCCCCAAATTCTAACAAAAGTAGTAAGAACATGCTACAATTAGGTACTGGACATTGAGAATTATTTACTCATACCAGACAGTTGAGAGAAACTAAAGATCTAACAATCCTCACAGCTCTTACTCTCATGAAGAAGTTAGACAACTTGTGTCAAACTCTCCATGCCACTTCTGAAAAGCTGTCTTAAGCCAAAGAGATCACAATATGGACTGAGACTCAGAGAAATTAAGGCTTAACAAGAGATAGTTGTCTAACTTAAACCAGCATGACAAAGATGAAGTACATAAGGAACAACTAAGAATTTCTGCCCAAGTCTCTAGTTTCTTTCTTATCAACTCTACATTCTGGACAAGTTTAGGCTTCTGTGGATGTCAGTTATCTATACTGTAAAGCATCCTATAATTTCTAGCACAGATACTAAAGTATACACTTACTGATCTTCGTTTCTGAAGATTCCCCAGACTACACTGACAGAGATACAAAATACTGCCAGCAGCAACATCCGGACCTGTGGCCGCTTGTGGAAATAAGGCAAGTTGTTGTTTGGGATTCTGAAAATGAAACACACCAAAGCTGCAGTTGTCCAGTTGTCTACGTAGTTACCCTCCTCCTTTAGAAACATTTTGAAGTATGAAACCACCTTGTAAATCTCACAGCTCCCCAACACCATACAACATTAATTCTGCCCATTAAAAATTCAGAAGTTGCCACATACCTACACTTTCCCAAGGGGAATCTTCTTACAAAGGGTGACAGACAACTGTAAAGACCAATTGAGGCAGCCAGGCAGAATATTCCTATGATAACATAGACTGGGAAAGAAAAAGTAGTAAGGTCAAGTAGGATAAGACAAGACATGCTTTTTTGCCATATATTGACTGAATAAAGAACAGACAAATCAGAAAGCCTGAATGAGAAACAAGGCTTACATCTCACCAGCAAAAGTTAAACTCAGAGCCTTGAAATGATTGTTGATTAGATTTATGCTTTTTAAGAATCTAATTCTAGCTCATTTTACTCAGGTGTACTTTATGCAATAGCTACTTCAACAAATCAAGTGTTTCTCATCTCATTATGAGTATACATGAAGCATTATAAGGCAACTTTTAAAATCACTCAGTAGCAAAATTAATTAATACAGACGAGATATATCTTTCATAACTTCCTCAGAAACGTGATAGAAGTTCCAGTACATTAAGCTCTCACGTGCTTTTGTCAATCAATTTAATAAGTGATCAGTAGAAACTTATCATCTTTATAACAATAAAAAAAAATGATCCTGGATCCCATTACTTAACTTCAAATTGAACAATAATATAAAGACCAGTACAGGTTTGAGAATACCTTTGATAAAACAAAAGGTGGAAGATATTAAGTCTTTATCTACTTAATAGGCTTTAATGTTTGAAAGAAGCTCTCTGATCACCTAATTCAACCTCTCTGAGAGCAGGTATAGAAATCTCAGTGGGTTTTCCTACAAGGTTTTAAATCATATTGGGATGAAGAAACATGCCAGAAGACAACCGTTTCATAATGATTTTCACAGAAAAAACGTTCTTGAAAAATACAACTTTAGAAGTACCTAAGTGATCATAGAAGAAATAAAGGAGGATCAGCATCGAGCAGCACATCACTACAAACACACAGATCATTATGGGAGTCACATCAACTGTTTCATCATCATGTTTCTCTGTGCCATCATCTCGTTTGTGCTTCATGTACCGCCTGAAAGAGTAACATGACTATAATCATTCCCTTCCTTCTGCAACAAAATGGAAAAGGGCACTGAATCTTCAGTGAGAACAACATGGGGTTGGAAAACATGACACAGCACCAATGCCTGCACTGATTTCCACTCGAGTCAGTGAAATTCCACACTTCACATGGATGTATGAACATCAGATATAATTTGATGCACTGCATTAGTTTATCAAAAGCACTATTTTTCATTCACTAAGAACTCAAGAGAATCCTGAAATACTGCAGAATAATCTGCTGACTTCAGAAGAAATCCTAAAGTCAGGTTGCATATATAAAGCAAATGTTAGAACTAAGTGTGGTGCAGGTGACCTCCTCCCCCAACCTCCACCTACTGGCAAAAAAATAACTATAAAATTTCAGTCCAAGATTCATAGCAAACATAGCATGTGTTACCCATCTCTGTTACCCTTTGTTTTGCATCACACTAGTAAAACCAGGTTTTATTCTTTTTTTACAAAGGAGTTTTATGCTGATTTTTTGCAAAAGCCCTAACAGGAAGCCTGGAACTATCCAACTCTCTTTCTGAGCTTTGCAAATGTTTGGCTTTTTGACATGGTAAAATACTAAAAAACTCTCCATGAAAATCATACTCTGATCATTTCACCCAGCAACAAAGCCAATCCAAGGCCTTTCAAACATCACATCAGCATTCCCCACTTTGGTTGCACAGAGAATCTCCAAATCTCATTGCAGAGCTACCGAGTGATCTTAGATAAATACCACGTATTCTTTTTTCTGGGAAAGACACAGGAAAATTGACTTACTACAATCCAGGGACTCACTTTTTAACATCTCTGCTTCCTGCCCAGTAGCCTCCAATTGCAACAGTCCCCACAGCCATGACAAATATAATCACCATGTTATAGTCCAGCACAGGCTCATTTGGTGCATACAGTGCCCCTCTCACATGGGTGCCAAAATTCTGCAGAGGTAAGTACAAGTTATGAACCACTTCCAAAAAGCTACCTTAGTAAAGGTTTAGTTATTTAGTTTTCACTAAGCAACCTCAGAATTGTGTTTTATTATAAATACTTAAGAGTAATCTATTTGCTCTGCTATTAGTGATGTTGATTGCCAGCACCACGCTCCATTTTATTCTGAAGGTGAGAAATAGCCTCCTGAGAGATGTGGGTTTTTCCAATGTATATATTCAATGTAATAATACAATCTTCAGTATTACAGCTCTCTACAGATTCAAAGCCCTTAAGATGGACTTCAAAACCTGTTGAGTGACTCATTTAAATGAGATAATATAAACCAGAGAATTTAGTATCAAGTTTACCTTGCGAATATCTAACATATCATTATAGCTGAGCAGAGCCACAGGAATATCAATCTCTTCATATTGACTCCTGTTACCCCCAGGAGGAACCTGAAAGACAGGTCAGTCCAGGTAAGAATATATTCATTTCTTCCACTGCTTCCAAAAGCTTAAAGTTGCAAACTGTGTTTCTGTTAATTTGGGAAATATTCCAGAAAGGAACATAACGACAGCAAAAACTCAAAGGAAAAATGTATGCCTGCTTCCACTAAAACATAACTCAATAAAGACTGTAACAGCAGCAACCAAACTTGACCAGCAGGTCAAAGGAGGAGATCCTGCCCCTCTACTCTGCTCTTGTGAGACCTCACTCGGAGTATTGTGTACAGTTCTGGTGTCCTCAACATAAAAAGGACATGGAGCTGTTGGAGCAAGTCCAGAGGGGGGCCACGAGTATGATAAGAGGATCTCCCGTATGGAGACAGGCTGAGAAAGTTGGGGCTGTTCAGCCTGGAGAAGAGAAGCTGCATGGAGACCTCAGAGCAACCTTCCCGTATCTGAAGGGGGCCTGCAAGGATGCTGGGGAGGGACTCTTCATTAGGGACTCTAGTGGTAGGACAAGGGGTAATGGGTTTAAACTTAAACAGGGGAAGTTTAGGTTAGATATAAGGAAGAAGTTCTTCCCAGTGAGGGTGGTGAGGCACTGGAATGGGTTGCCCAAGGAAGTTGTGAATGCTCCAACCCTGGAGGGGTTCAAGGCCAGGCTGGACAGAGCCTTGGGCGACCTAGTTGAGCGTGTGGTGTCCCTGCTCATGACAGGGGGGTTGGAACTAGATGATCTTAAGGTCCTTTCCAACCCTAACTATTCTATGATTCTATGACATAAACTTCAATCACTACCATATGGATATCAAGTTTTATGACTGATGTGTGCACCTAGCATTGACTAGAGTATGCAAACCCACCAATTTTACAAAACATGCAGTGGTGACACTCCAGCTAAATCTAAAACACTGGATTCACTGTGATCTAGATGTCATTCAAGGCAGTAGTATGAGCCAATAAACCAACCTCCTTCTTTGATTCCAGTATTTCACATGACATAAGGATAATTCTGAGCCTTTGACTTAAATGTTACATGGGCTCTACGCAGCATTTCCTACTTAAATGAATACCTCCTCCTGCTTCATTCCTTATTCCTTCAGATGTATTATTTCCATGCATAGCTGTGCACTGTACGTACACGCATAAACACACACATATATTATTTATTTTAAAGAGCAGCATCAAATACCAGCAATGAGCACTGAAGACAAGACAATATCTAACATCAGAAGAGTATCAGCAATACAGAAAAGACAGAAGGAAGCTTACCAGTCTCTCCTTACTAACAATCAGCAGCCCACGAGCTCCATTTATCTGAGCAAGCCTCACTTTCTCATAGAAGGTGCAATTTCCTCGCATCACCATGGGGATCTGATTATTAAATCCCCCATGAGGTACATCAGAAGAAGAACACAAAACAGATGCTGTCTGATTCTGCAGTTCCAAGAGTGACTGAAAAGAAAGAAATTAGTTAAATGCATATGTATAAAATAAAATTATAAAAGAAGTCAAGAGCAGAAACCCCAGAGTTTCTAAAGGACAATCTAGAACTTTCAAGTAATGGAGTAACAGAGCACCCTCAGAGAAAACTCAAAAGCTAAAACCAGTGCTGCCTTCTCTATTACATAGGGTCCTACCTTGCTTCAACTTACTGTAAAGAATTCTGCTGGTAATAAAGTTTGGTTTAATGCACTTGCATTTGGGTTAATGCATTTGCATTTGTTTTCTTCAGCACTGCTGCTGTTCTGATGCATGCATCCAGGATGTAGGAGGAGTACAGCAAAGTGTAATTGCTAGGGTGGCACAGAGTTGCAGGCTGAGAGGATGTAGGGTATGAACAGCTAGAAACACAAACACAGGCTGGGGTAAAGTACAAAAGCACGGGCAACAGAATCAAACTTCCATTTTGAAACCAATCATATC
Organism: Nestor notabilis; assembly: GCF_000696875.1. NCBI lineage: Eukaryota > Metazoa > Chordata > Aves > Psittaciformes > Psittacidae > Nestor > Nestor notabilis. The sequence continues at coordinate 3,022 of NW_009944976.1, read as the reverse complement.
CAGTTAGCTGAGATTTTAGATCCTAAGCACCTGGATACCAGATTCTAAGATGCTTCTCACTGCTTATGGTTCAGCAATGTTGCATACATGCCCCAATTCTTAGTGCTGGCCATCCTTAGACCCGACATCACCTACTCATCATTTACACAGAATCAGCCCAAAGACACTTCAAGGTTTTAGAAATAACACCAGCACAAATTGTTCCTCACAAAACCTAAACAACAACAAGCACCTTTGCCCCGTTCTATTTGCAAGTCTCCTGGAAAATGCAAATATCTACCAAATAACTGATTCTTGGTGTGTCTTGTGCTAACAGAAGCAGGTCACAGCCTCACTCTTGCTAGGAGTTGAGCTGTTAGGTTTGAGAAGTGTCAGGGTAGAGTTTGAACCTGAAAAGCTGACCATGTAATAATCAGAAATCCACAGGTACATCATACGATACCCAATACCTGTGTAACTGACTCTACTGATTTAAGAGTCAAGCTGTCAGTAGCTCCAAGCTTATTCAAAAACTGCTGTTGCCAGCCTGGATCCTCCTTTAGAAACAGTAAAACATCTTTACATGCACCTGGTTGTCCAGGTTTCAGGAAAGCTTATCAGCCCTATCACAACACAAATGCAGAGTGAGCTCAGGTTGGTGCATTGCATCACCTCAGTTAATAAACTGAACTGCTGAAGTACTGGAGGGAAGGAGGAGGGAGAATGCGGAAGAAAGGAAAGGCAGGTGGAGAGCTGAGGAAGGAAACAGGGATAGGCAAGGCAAATAACATAGGAAACCCAAGTGCTCTGTGGAAGGTAGATCAGAACCTGTTGAGTGCTTCAGCTTTCAGTTCAATGCAAGCTCTTCTGGACTGTATTAGCTCCTGCAGAGCTACTGAAATATGTCACCAGTGACTTTTTATGAGACTGGTTGAAACAAGATGTCTACATTATAGTCCCTAGCCCTCATAAATCCTGCAGTCTAGAATGCCAGACACTCTGTGGGAAGCCTGCCTGGATCCAGTCAATGGAGACCTGAAGCCTCCTAAACCAGTTTCATCCACACTTCTGCTGCTGGAACAAGGGGATACACTGTGCACATGGGCTGACTTCACCTTACACAGAGTCACAACAAATGCAGAATTTATTAGCTGGGTCTACACAAGACAAAGGCAGCAGCAGCAGCATCTGAGCTATCTATGTATCTAGGGAGTAATCTGGTGTGGCATAAACACACCACAGATAATGAAGACTTGATTATACATTGATAAGAAGCATTAATAATTCTGTGTAGCACTTAACTGACAGATTAAGAAATGCAATGAATAAAACAGAGTATCAGACAACACCTCCACATCATCTCTCCAATTAATTGCTTATTCAACAGGTAAATGATTTTATCATTTGGTGACAGTAACTTTTTCTCATGGAATAGAGTGAAGAATTGACTCAACTGTCAGCTCATACAGCTTTGGATAAAGCAGAGAAAGCTTGATACAATCTGTGACTACTTACTCTTACAGTGGACAAGACTATGAATCACTCAGAAGGCACCAAAGGTCACAGTACAGTATAACAGCAAGGTCACGTGGCATCTCTTCATATCATACTGATATACAAAAACTCCTTTCCAACTCCAGGTAAGTGCCATTTTCATTTAATTGGTCACATTGTACAACAGGAAGATTGTTATTTTGAACTAGAAATAGCTATTACCTTGGCATGCTGCCTGGAAAAGAATATTGCCATCATAGCACTGCCTGGGGTGATCTTAACAGGCAGAAGTATTTTCTAAGTAGAGCAAACAAAGTAGTTGTTTCAAATTATAATAATTCAAGTTAGAAATTAGAAATTTCCCTGTAACAAAGGCTTTTTTGACCAAGTTCTTCTGCTTGGCCAGGTACTTACAGCTTTACCCAGATCCTGTGGCAAATGGGCCCACTGAGAGTTGAAGAGGATACAGTAGTCTTTTCCTTTGCTGCCCGGCATTTCTGAAAGGACATGTACCATCCCATACTCACAGTATACCTGAAAACATAACAAAAGATTCACAAGACTTTTAGATCATATGAAATAGGAGAAGTGGTGGCTGTAACTTGCTGCTGACTGCCCTGCTTTGTGCTTTAAAGAAAACCAAAAGATTCTACAAAGTTTCAGTATCTGTGCAGGGAGTACAGTGGAATTTGTTATTATTTCCATCATACTTCAAACAAGTACAGATACATTATGCAGATTCCATGTACACACCAACTGGTCTAAGAATCAAATGAAACCTCACTGGAGGTCTATAAAAAAACAAAACACAAAAAACCCCAAAACAATCCCAATCAACACAGCTACAATGGTGCATATAAGCATAAAACCAGAGCAATAATAAGAAACTGGACTACTGCAGAACAGATGAGAGACCTGCAGTCCTGCCCCCAGCTTTGGGGCAACAACACAAGAGGGACGTGGAGCTGCTTGAGCAAGGCCAGAGGAGGCCCCGGAGCTGCTGCGAGGGCTGGAGCAGCTCTGCTCTGGAGCCAGGCTGAGAGAGCTGGGCTGGGGCAGCTGGAGAAGAGAAGGCTTCTGAAGTGGACACCTTAGAGCAGCTCCAGGGCCTGAAGGGGCTCCAGGAAACCTGGAGAGGGGCTTTGGACAAGGGATGGAGGGACAGGACAAGGGGAATGGCTTGAACCTGACAGAGGGGAGATTGAGATTAGCTCTTGGGCAGAAGCTCTTCCCTGGGAGGGTGCTGAGGCGCTGGCACAGGGTGCCCAGAGAAGCTGTGGCTGCCCCATCCCTGGCAGTGTTCAAGGCCAGGTTGGACACAGGGGCTTGGAGCAACCTGCTCTAGTGGAAGGGGTCCCTGCCCGTGGCAGAGGGTCGGAGCTGGAGGAGCTTTAAGGTCCCTTCAACCCAAACCATTCTATGACTCTATGATATACACAGACGCTGCTAGATCACGGAGGGCTCACAAACACAGGCTACAGCCTGAGGTACAAAAGACGCCGCCTTCTTTCCACCAGAACAAGCGGCTGCAACTTGGCCATTACCAACC
>NW_009944975.1:368-596 GCF_000696875.1 Nestor notabilis | reverse complement strand
CCGTCTTCTGCTCCCACAGTCAAAGAGCCAGGAGGCAAAACTGCACCTGGTCCTCTTTAGCACATGGAGTGCTCCGCACGGTGCCACTTGCATGGGCTCGCTCCTCACTTACCCACCTACAAGTCCAATTGTATACTACTTCCACGATGCCCGCCCCGCGCTGGGCCAAGCCTGTACCATTGACCACGAACGTCTGGCTCCTGCTCCCACAGTCAAAGAGACAGGAGG
>NW_009944975.1:0-226 GCF_000696875.1 Nestor notabilis | reverse complement strand
AAAGTCCTGCCCCCTACCCCCACAGCCAAAGAGCCAGGAGGCAAAACTGCACCTGGGCCTCTTTAGCACAGGGAGGGCTCCGCAACGGAGCCACTTGCATTGGGCTCGCTCCTCGCTTTCCCACCTAAAAGTCCAATTGTATGCTTCTTAAAGTATCCCTGCTCGAGGCAGGGCTGAGACCGTCGCATTGAGTATGAACGTGCGGCTCCTAATGCCACAGCCGAAG